>NC_090418.1:11140967-11280611 GCF_036365525.1 Heterodontus francisci | reverse complement strand
TTCAAGGAAGAGCGACAACAGGGCCAAGGAGCCAATGCATCCATTGCCGCCAACAAACACATACATCCTTATGGCCACCGACGATTGGTGGTTTTGCTGCTGGAATGGCAACTTAAAGGGGTCACGAGTTCAAGTGCCACTTCACCAGGTTGTGAACTTCGTTCATTTTCAAAATGGTCCCAGAAAAAAGGAGCATAAAGACCAATCAAATCAAACAAATTCAGGGAAGTGAAGCGGCCGCCCACATCCAGCCTACACGTGAAGCCAGATCCGCCCTCTGTGATGGACACCTGATGCCCTCTAAAGAGGCAATATACTTGGTTCTAAAAATAAAGCACTGCAGGGCAACTGGCCAACAAACACGGCCCTTGCCGGGGTCACCCGCATTCCGAGAACTCAAGCTCATCACTGTCCCACGAGACTGGTTGAGCTGATCAAAGAGGCACGATTCTCACCTTGGTGACTGAAGTTTGCGAGGTGAGCCCGTTTCTCACAAGCAGTACAGTTTAAGTGCTAGCACTTTTCCTTCCGAGTCAGGAGGTTGTGGGTACACACCTCCCTCAAGGACATGAGTATGTGTTGTTGGTTGGCAGTTCAGTGCAGCTACAGGGAGTGCTATTTTTCCAATGCGATGCTGTTAGAAGACCCTGCTTGCTCAGGTGGACGTTTAGGCTTCTATCACACTCTTACAGAAGGACTAATTTTCAGGGCTACGGGGGTAAAAGCTGGGGTGTGGGACTAAACCGGAGAGTCTTTCAAGGAGCAGGCACAGACATGACGGGGCCGAATGGCCTCCTTCCATGGCTGAAAGATTCTAGGACAGTCCACAAAGGTGCAGGCTGCGAAGCATCATGATTCCGGGGGGGGGTTGCATCTCGGCACAATTAGGTGCATTATAGACATTCGGTCCACGCTTTAGCTCAGTGGGTAGCTCTGAGCCGCTCCAGAGACTCCAATGCATAATCCACACCGACATTCCCAGTGCCAGTATTCTCGGATGGACAAAAATGAATTCCATGGCCACTATTTTGGAGAAACGTGGAAAATGTACAGCACAAAAGGAGGCCATTTGTCTCAGCTTGTCCGTATAAGTCAAAAGGAAGAGAGCCTAATCCCACTTTACAGTGCTTAGTCTTTGGCTGTGTTGGCTACAGCACTTCAAGTATTTTTTGGTAAATGCGATGAGGGCTTCTGCCTCTGCCACCCTTTCAGGCAGTGAATTCTAGATCCCCACCACCCCACCCCCACCCCCCCATCACCCCGCCGCCCAACCATCCTCTTGCTAAAAATATTGATCAACTCCTCTCTAACCTGGTTACCAATTACTTTAAATCTACGCCCACTGGTTATTGACCTCTCTGCTAACGGAAATAGGTCCTTCCTATCGACTCTATTTAGGCCCCTCATAATTTTTACACATCTCAATAAAATCTTCCCTTCGACGCCTCTGCTCCAAAGAAAACAATGCCAGCCTATCCAATCTTTCCTCACAGCGAAAATTCTCAATTTCTGGCAACATCCTCGTAAATCTTCTCTGTACCTATCACATCCTTCCTGTAATAGGGTGAGCTGAACGGTATACAGTGCTCTAGCTGCAAACTAACTAGCGTTTGATACAGTTCCAGCATAACCTCCCTGCTCTTATACTCTAGGCCTTGTCCAATACAGGGAAGCATCCTGTCCTGATCCTTTCAAGGATCAGTAGGCATGCACTCCAAGTCCTCTGGTCCTCTACACTTCTCACTATCCTACCATTTATTGCACATTCCTGTTTCTTGTGTGTCCTCCCCTAACGCATTACCTCACACTTCTCCAGATTTAAGTCCATCTGCTACTTTACTGCCCACTTGATATCTCCTACTTTCTTCCTTGCTAAAGAAATTTCAGGAATTTCAGTTATGAAGATAGAATGGAGAAGTTGGGAATGTTCATTGGAGAACAGAAGGCTGAGAGGTGATTTGATAGAGGTAATCAAAATCATGGAAGGGTCTGGACAGAGTAGATAGAGAGAAACTGTGCCGACTCGTGAAAGGATCGAGAACGAGAGGGGCACAGATTTAAAGCATTGGTAAGAGAAGCAAAAGTGACATGAGGAAAAACTTTTTCACGCAGCGAGTGGTTACGGTCTGGAATGTGCTGCCCGAGGAACGTGGTGGAGGTAGGTTGAATTGATGCATTCAAAAAGGGAATTAGACAGTTATGTGAAAAGGAAGAATGTGCAGGGTTACGGGGAGAAGGCAGGGACTGGAACTGAGGGAGTTGCTCTTTCACCGAGCAGTATGGACACGATGGGCCGAATGGCCTCCTTCTGCACTCTAACAATTCTGTGATTCTGTGAAAACCACACGGCCAATTTTCTTATCATCTGCAAACTTCCTAATCGTGCCCCTACGTTTAAGTCTAAGTCATTGACAGATACCACGAACAGCAAGCGACCTAGTACTGTGCCCTGCAGAACTCTAGTGGAAACAGCCTGCCAGATACAAAAACACCCATCGACCATAACCTTTTGCTTGCTGTCACTTAGCCAATTTTGGATCCAACTTGCCACTTTCCCTTGGATCCCATGAGCTTTTAATTTACCGATCAGTCTGCATGAGGGACCGTCAAAAAGCTTGCTAAAATCCATGTGGACTACATCATACCCACGACTGTCATTGGACTCTCTTTGCTACCTCCTCAAAAAACTCAGTCAAGTTTCTGCCTCTACCACCCTTTCTGCAGTGAGCTCCAGATCCAAACCATCCTGTGTGTGAAAAGAATTCTCAGCTCCTCTCTAATATTTCTACCAATTACTTGAAATCTATGCCCCCTGGTTGTTGACATCTTTGCTAACAGAAATAAGGCCTTCCTATCCACTCTATCTAGGTCCGTCATAATTTTATACACTTTAGTTAAATCTCCCCTGAGCCTCCTCTGTTCCAAAGGAAACAACCCCAGCCTATCCAATCTGCTCAGCTAAAATTCTCCATATCTGCCAACATCCTCCTAAAGCCCCTCTGTACCCTCTCCAGTGTGATCTTGTAATATGGCGACCTGAACTGTACGCAGTACTTCAGCTGTGACTTAACTCATGTTTAATACACTTCTAGCATAACCTCCCCGCTCTTATATTTTATGCTTCAGCTAATAAAAAAAGTATCCCTCATCTGCTTATCTAGCCTCCCTCTGAAATGCATCTACACTATTCACCTCAACCACTCCCCGTGGTAGCGAGTTCCACATTCTCACCATTCTCTGGGTAAAAGAGGTTTTTCCTGAATTCCCTATTGGATTTATTCGGCCATCTTGCTCTTGCGGTTCCTAGATTTGCTCTTTCCCTTCTTAACCATCTAACTTTCCTGCCAACTCAGGGATCTGTGGACATGCACTCCAAGGTCTTCACTGCACTTCTCAATATCCTACCATTTATTGTATATTTCCGTACTTGTTTGCCCTTTCCAATTGCAAAACCTCACACTTCTCTGGATTGAATTCCATTTATCACTTTTCTGTCCAACCTATTGATAACTCCCTGCAGTCTACAGTTTTCTTCCTCACAAGTCAACCAAACAAATGTCTGAATGCCCGAGCCAATAGTTAACCTTTAAACAACGTTACTGGCCATATATCTCATTGCTGTTTGGGGAAGCCTGCTGTGTGCAAATTGTGGGGGGGTGCCTAACTTACACCACTGACTGCACTTTGGATGCCCTGAGGTGGTGAAAGACAATATAGAAATTCAATCTTTCCCCTCTGTTCCAATTCAGTGCAGCTCTCCTGGTATGTGAGATGAGACCTTCACCAAACACTGTGCCACTACACTCCGCAAAAGACACTTAGCAATCTGGAACTAGAAGGATTTGCATAGAGTTACACAGATTATACAGCACACAAACAGGCCATTCAGCCCAACCAGTCTATGCCAGCACTTACACTCCACATGAGCCTCTCCCACCCTTCCTTATCTAACTCTATCAGCATATCGTTCGATTCCCTTTTCCCTCATCTGCCTATCGAGCCTCCCTCTTAAAAGCATCTACACTACTCACCTCAACCACTCCCTGTGGTAGTGAGTTCCACATTCTCTCCATTCTCTGGGTAAAGAAGTTTTTCCTGAATTCCCTATTGGATTTATTAATGACTATCTTGTACTTGCGGTCCCTAGTTTTGCTCTTCCCACAAACTCAGTGTCTACTCTATCGAAATGGTTCATTTTAAAGAGCTCTGATACGTCAACCCTCAACCTGCTCTTTTAAAGTATAACTGGGCATAACCCATCAGTTCTGGTATCTACCCTGTAAATCATTTTACACCCTCTCCAGTGCCTCTATATCCTTTTTTATAAGTTGGTGACTTGTACAGCACTCAGTGTGGTCTAACAAAGCATCGATACAAGTTTTGCATAACTTGCATCCCTCTAGAAATAAAACCTAGTGTTGGTTTGCTTTTTTAAAAAAAAAAACGGCCTCATTAACTTGCGTCGCTACTTTTAGTAATTTGTGTATTCACTCCTCTACCTGATTTAGATTTTTACACATCTTTCAAACTGAATCACAGCAAGGGCAATAGACCAAACTAAAGTTCGGTCAACAGCAGCAAAGTAGGCCTTACCTTGGTCAATGCCGTTTATATAAAAGTGCAAAGCACACACTGGACTTCCTCATGAGTCCTATGTGATCTCCTTCCTGTAGAACACAAGGAAAATAATGCTCAAGCCAATGCAAACTCTTCGTAAAGCTCAACAGAACTCAAATGAAGACGCCCACTCTAGCCACCAACCCGCCTTTTTCTCTGTCCGAGGCCAACTCTGCGTTTCAAGCATTAGATTCTCTTCTCCACCCTGACTTAAATCAGCAACTCTGGCTGGAATACGGTTTTGCGCGGTACCGGCGGCCATCTGCTACCATTTGATAAGCCCGAACCAGCTATTCAACCGGGGGGGGGGGGGGTTGTGGGGCAACACAAAATTGCGTCTTGCCTCCATATTCACAAGTTCCAAGAGCCACTGAATGGCGAGTGGCAGCAGGAAGCCTGGCAGATTTCCCCTCCTCCTCCTCCTCCGAATCCCATCGGCCGCACGCCGAACTGCGGAGCCCCCTGTCCAGCAGCACCCCAACGCCCACAAGACCAGCAAAGGTGGTAGAGGCCGGGGATCAAAGCTGTGGCCTTCTTAGTCTGCGTGGCTAAGCACCTTGATGTCTCAATCAGACAACAGAGGCCAAAGTGCTTGGTTTCCTGACTCCTGTGGACCCCTCCCATCGCTGTAGGGCAGAGGGAATGAAGTATCTTACACATAAGTGGGATGGTAGCGTAATGCAATCTTGCTGGAATAGTAATGCAGAGACCAAGACTAACGCTCCGTGCTGGTGTTTATGCACAACATGAGTCGCCCACCTACCCTACTACATCTCACCCTATCAGCATATCGTCTATTCCCTTTTCCCTCGTGTTTATCCAGCTTTCCCTTAAATTATCTACACTATTCACCTCAACCACTCCCTGTGGTAGTGAGTTCCATATTCTCACCACTCTCTGGGTACAGAGGTTTCTCCCAAATTCCCTATTGGAGTTATTAGTGACTGTCTTATATTGATGGCCCCTAGTTCTGGATGCCCCCTCCATTGACGCATTGCTGTGACAGAATTTCCATTACCTGCAGCTCATCCAGCTGAACTCACAGTATTCCCTCCGTGTTCCCTTTCCATTGGTCAGAATTCCACAGCCGCTCATCATTATTGTCCCTGTAATGCAAAGAGAGGGTTACACACAGCTGCCAGCTGCATGGTCCCCATCTGCAACACTGTTCTTTCGAATGCCCATCAGAAGTGACAATACTGAGACTTGCACGGAAGTGGCACTGTTCGCTCACACCACTGCCCCTCTGCTCTCCTAACACAATCAGAGCTCAGAGACTGAAAGCACGGCAGTGCAGTACTGAGACGTACAGACAGCAAGTCCCAAACTTGACCAAGAGTCTGGTGATAAGTTCCGGTGTTTTCACCTGGGGCAGCGGAAGTGCTCCAATTAGCCCACATTCACCCTGTGGGACCGTGACTCCAGTGCGCGCTCTTGGCAGGGTGCACAGCAGCAGTTCGCCAAGGCGCCTCCCAGACTTGTGACCCCCCACCACCTAGAAGGACAAGGGCAGCAGGCACATGGAAACAGCACCACCTCCAAGTTCCCCTCCAGCTCACACACCATCCCAACTTCGACAGTTATCGGCCACTCATTCATCGTCTCCGAGTCAAAGTCCTGGAACTCCCTACACTAACAGCACTGTGGGAGCACCTTCACCACAAGGACCGCAGCGGTTCAAAGCGGCAGCTCAACACCACCTTCTTCATTCGGGATGGGCAATAAATGCTGGCCTTGCCAGCGAATCCCACGTCTAGAGAATTAATATTAAAGAACGGTCTCAGAGGGTGGAATAGAAAACTATACACGAGAGGAGAGACTTGAGACATGGGACTATTTCCATTGGAACAGGGAAGGCTGTGGAGATTTTAAATAGAGATTAAGGGTTTTGATGAAGCACTGACACCTTTGCTGCGGTTGCAGCAGAGATCATTGCATCTTTTGAGAGAAAGCTGGACGAATATTTGACGCAGAGGAAGATAAGAGGGTTACAAGCAGTTTGGATTGTTCCAATAAAAGCCAGCACTAACACGATGGGCCAAACAACCTCTTCCTGTGCCAAGCTTCCATGCTTCAATGGGAACGATCAGTGCGCACATTCTCCCTAACCTGTGCCCCCTCTTGGACAGTGCACACGTGATGATGTCAGGCAGGAGCAGGACGGACTGTGAGCTGTGATACCACACAGACTGCCCACTGGCGGTCGCCATCTGAGCTGGCTTGTGACTAAGGACCAGCTGGGAAAGGCTACCAGAGAGCTGGCAGTGCCCGTGAAACCGCAACCAAGCAAGGCTCAGCAGCAAGCGATGCGCTTCTGAAGAGCACTCAATGTTGTGAGGTCGATCACCTTTTTGTGCACAGCAAGATCCCACAGACAGCAATGAGGTGTTGGCTGAGGGATGAATGCTGCCCGCTATACCAGGGAGAGCACTCCTATGCTCTGCCTTCAGTGCCAGCACTGAGGGAGTGCTGCAATGTCGGTGGTGCCGTCTTTTCCATCAGACGCTAAACCAAGGCCCTGCTTTCCCTCCGAGGGGATATAAAAGATCCCACGTAACTAGGAGGGGTAGGGGGTGGAGGGGGCGGGAAGAAAGTCCTCCCCAGTGTCCTGGGCCAATATTTATCCTCAAGCAACATCCAGGTCAGATTATCTGGTTATTTATCTCATCACTGTTTGCGCGCGTTTTCTGTGTATCACATACTCTGCACTACCACAGTGATAATGCTTCAAAAGTACTCCATTGGTTGCAAATCACTTAGGAATGGTCTGAGGTCATGAATGGCGTTGTATAAATGCAAATCCTGTGAGAGAAAGTTGAGGAAATACCACACATCTGTGATGTGGGAAAACGGCCCAAGGCATTCCCCAGGGGCGTCATCAAACTAAACTCGACACTGAGCCACCTAAGGAGATATTAGTACAGGTGACCAAAAGCTGGGTCAATGAGTTCGCTTTTAAGGAGCGTCTTAAAAGGAGGAGAGAGAGAGATGGAGAGATTTAAGGAGGGAATTCCAGAGCTCAGGGCCTGGACTGCTGAAGGTACGGCCGCCAATGTGGAGCGATTAAAATCAGGGCTGTAGAAGAGGCCAGAATTGGAGGAGCAGAGAGATCTCGGTGTGTTATGGGGCTGGAGGACTTGAAGGGAATAAACTTGCAGGGCTATGGAGATCGAGTGGGGGAGTGGAACTGTCTGGACTGCTCTGTGAAGAACCAGCAAGGACCCAATGGGCCGAAAGGCCTCTTATGCCATAAATGACTCCATGATCACAGGATGATGGGAGCAGAGTCTTGGATGAACTCGAGTTGAGATTCACAATGCAAGGACATCAAAGGAGCAACCCCCTGACCTGATCGAAGATTGGTCATCGTTGCCGGGTAATCCAAGTTGTTCGGGTTGTGCATGGTGATACCGATCTCAATCGAACCTGACCACTTGTCAACCAACTTGTCAATCCGGATCTGTGATGGAGGGAGAAATGAATATTTTAAAATTCATATTAGAGCAGATTTTAAGTTGACCCAATATTTTGATCATTAAGATATATATAAGAAAAATAAACTTGTTGGGAATACACAGATATATCCCTTCCCAACCCTAATGAGACCGGCCAGAATGTCTGTAACATCACACTCACCTTAATAGCCACATTTTTGAGAAAATCAGGCATTTCACCTTGGGCTCTGACTTACAAACAGAAGTGCAATTGAACTCTGAATGACCTCAGCCAGTGGCAGCTAGAGCATTAGAATTCACGACCTAAGACAGGCAGAATATGCTGGACTTCACATGGAATAACACTTCTTCTGTATCATCTGGCACATGAACAATGCCATAGCAGATCTGCCAACAAAAATACCAAATAAGGTGCTCAGAATCATGAGGGGGGCTTTCTCTCACAACACATCCACGGTGTTGCTGATCCCAGCCATGTTACTGAGACTAGCAGCTCAAGCAGAGAAACAGGGAGGCGAGGAAGAGGTAGGAACAGAGGTATTGCACTTCTTTTAGAGATACACTTGTATTTCCATAGCATCGTTAATGTAATAAAACTTCTGAAGGCACTTCACGGGAATGTTTATAAATTAAATTTGACAGCAACCCATGTAAGGAGATATTTGGGCAGATGACGAAAAGCTTAAGAGCATCTTAAACGAGAGAGAGGGGTAGAGAGATTTAGGGAGGCAGTTTCAGAGCTAAGGGCCTAGGCAGCTCAAGGCACGGCCAGTAACGATGGAGCAGAAGGAATCAGGGATGCTCAAAGGGGCTAAAATTGGAGAAGCGCAGAGATTTTGGGAGGGTTGTGGGGCCGGAGGAGATCAGAGATAAGGAGCAGTGAGGCCATGGAGGGATTTGAAAACAAGGGTGGGAATTTTAAAGTTGAGGAGCTGCTTAACCAGGAACCAATGTAGCTCAGCGAGCACAGGGGTGATGGGCGAGTGGAATTCGGTGTGAGTTGAGGCACGCACAGTGGAATTTCCTATGACGCTTGGGGGACACCAGAGCTAACAGTGCAGGGGATAAGGGTTAATAATCGAATTTCCTTGTATCTTAGAACAATAGACATTCCAATATAAACAGGGTGACTTTGGAAGTGTCATGAGAAGAAGCTTGTCTCCTGCTTTTAGTCTCGTATTATATACAGGCGATGTCTGTGCAAGGAAATATGTGATAGTAATGAGGTCAACAAGAAGTGATTAAGGTATAACTTTAGTAGCGATGGTAATAAACATAGGTATATGGATCATTAACTATAGTATAGTATAGAAAGCTAAGGGTTAATAAAGACAATGCTTCAAAGGATTCAGAACTGTTGGGACAGGAAGTGTTGTTTGAGGGAAGTGACGTTGGAGTAAACAAACATAATTACGTGAATAGAAAGACTCATGAACAAACCTCATGAAGTCTTTCTTGTGACACGGGCAATGTATGGGGTATAAAGGAGCATGGTTTGAGGACAGTTATTCAGAGGGTTCAAAAGATAGAGAATCCCAAAGCCACCCTGTGTGTTCAGTAATACCTGTGCTGTATATGAATAAGGCGTGTTCCATATCCTCTGTTAAGTGTCTTGTGCTTAAGCAAAGTGTGTCGTAGTGAATCATAGAAAGAAGGGGGTTCGACTAACAGCTGAATATTAAACAACCCACCAGAGCCATATCCCTTGATATGACCCAACAACAAAAAAACATTCCGCCGAATTTGGTCTTGAAAATTTCAATTAACCTAGCACCCACAGCTTCTTAGCAAAGAGAATTCCAGATTTCCACTGTGGAGGACGTCTTCACTGATTTTGCTCCTAAACAAGTTTGCACTGATTTTAAGTTATGCCCCATTGAGTTCTGGACTTCCCTGACTAGAGGGAGTAGATGCTCCAGATCTACCCTATTGCCTCCTTTTAAAGTTTTAAGCTAATGCCTTGGGGACATGGTTCAAATCCCACGCGGCAGCAGGCGGAATTTAAATTCAATTAATTAATAAAAATCTGGAATTGAAGCTAGTCTCAGTAATGGTGCCATGAAACTGACATCGATTGTCGCAAAAACCCAACTGCTCGCTAATGTTCCTTTAGGGAAGGAAATCTGCCGTCCTTACCTGGTCTGGCCTACATGTGACTCCAGACCCACGGCAATGTGGTTGACTCTTAAAACTGCCCTCTGAAATGGCCTCGCAAGCCTTCAGTTCAAGGGAAATTAGGATGGGCAGCAAATGCTGACCTCGCCAGCGACGCCCAAATCCCACAAAAGAATTAAAAAAATTAGATCACTCCTCAACCATATGAACGCGAAGGAATACAAAGCAAGTTGGTGCGACCTGTCCACATAAATGTAACCCTTTAAGCCCTGGCATTCTTCGGTGAATCCACTCTCCATTAAGGCCAATACATTCTCCTTGAGGTGCCGTGCTCAGGATTGAACACAGTATTCCAGATGGGGTCAGACTAAAGCTCTGTACAACTGAAGCTATCACCTTCTCACATTCATATGTCAATTCCCTTGAGATAAACGCCAACATTTCATGAGCTGCTGATTGCTTTTTTTTCCCTTAATTGTGCATCAGCTTTTAGTGATTTGGACATCCAAACTTCTCTGCACCCACACAGCACCCAAAAAGATATCTCATTGCCTCTTTCACAGATCCAAAATGGATGATCTCAGGTTTCCTCACATTGACCTGCCATAGTTTTGGCCACTCACTTAGCCTATGTCAACTTTTAACCTCCTGCTCGCACCTACACGATTTACTTTGCCTCCAAACTTGCTGTCATCTGTAAACTTGGACAACTCTCTCTCCCTTCGCCCATATCATTCATAAATATGGGGTAAAAGCTGTGGTTCCCCTAACAGATCCTTGGGGAACACCACTTTTCACATCCCACCAATTAGAAAACATTCCCTTTACCCCTATTCCCTGTCTCCTACCTCTCAACCAATGACCAACCCGCGTGGCAAGGTTATCTCCGATTCCTTGCGCTCTCATTTGTGCTAATGATCAAATCATCTCAGTCAGACAGTGAAAAGGCATTAGAAAGTCAAGTAAACAGCAAGTCAGTCAGCGAGACTGAAGTCATTGTTTTCAGTCCCCGCTCCAAACTCCATTTTCTAGCTACTGATTCCATCCCTCTGCCTGGCAACAGTCAGACTAAACCAGTCTGTTCGCAATCTTGCTGTCATATTTGGCCCCGAGATGAGTTTCCGACGGCACAGTGGCGCAGTGGTTAGCACCGCAGCCTCACAGCTCCAGGGACCTGGGTTCGATTCCGGGCACTGCCTGTGTGGAGTTTGCAAGTTCTCCCTGTGTCTGCGTGGGTTTTCTCCGGGTGCTCCGGTTTCCTCCCACAAGCCAAAAGACTTGCAGGTTGATAGGTAAATTGGCCATTATAAAAATTGTCACTAGTATAGGTAGGTGGTAGGGAAATATAGGGACAGGTGGGGATGTTTGGTAGGAATATGGGATTAGTATAAATATGGGTGGTTGATGTTCGGCACAGACTCGGTGGGCCGAAGGGCCTGTTTCAGTGCTGTATCTCTAATCATATTCACACCATCACTAAAAACCACCTATTTCCACCTCTAACATTGCCTGACTTCGCCCCCGTCTCAGCTCATCGGCTGCTGAAACCCTCATTCATGCCTTTCTTACCTCCAGACTTGACTATTCCAACCCTCTCCTGGCTGGTCTCCCACAGTCAACCCTCTGTAAACTTGAGGTCATCCAAAACTCTGCTGCCCCGTGTCCTAACTCACACCAAGTCCCATTCAGCCGCCACCCCCTGGGCTTGCTGACCTACACTGGCTCCTAGTCCAGCAGCAGCTTGATTTTAAAATTCTCATCCTTGTTTTCAAATCCCTCCATGGCCTCAGCCCTCCCTATCTCTATTAGCTCCTCCAGCCCCACAACCCTCAGAGATATCAGCACTCATCTAACTTTGGTTTTTGAACATCCCTGATTTTAATCACTCTACCATTAATGGCCGTGCCTTCGGCTACCTGGGGCCCTAAGCTCTGGAACTCCCTCCCTAAACCTCTCCACTTCTTTACCTCACTTTCCTCCTTTAAGGCATTCCTTAAAACCTACTTCTTTGACCAAGCTTTTGGTCATCTGCCCTAATATCTCCTCTCATGGCTTTGTCAAATTTTATTTTATAATGCTCCTGTGAAGTGCCTTGGGATGCTTTATTATATTTATATAGCGCCTTTAATGCAAGTTGTTGTTGAGACAACAGTGTTTTTTTAGTTTTAGAGATACAGCACTGAAACAGGCACTTCGGCCCACCGAGTCTGTGCCGACCATCAACCACCCATTTATACTAATCCTACACTTATCCCATATTCCTACCACATCCCCACCTGTCCCTATATTTACCTACCACCTACCTATACTAGGGGCAATTTATAATGGCCAATTTACCTATCAACCTGCAAGTCTTTGGCATGTGGGAGGAAACCGGAGCACCCGGAGAAAACCCACGCAAACACAGGGAGAACTTGCAAACTCCACACAGGCAGTACCCAGAATTGAACCCGGGTCGCTGGAGCTGTGAGGCTGCAGTGCTAACCACTGCGCCACTGTGCCGCCCCATACTGTGTACTGTGCTGTGTACTGTGCTGTGTACATACTCCTTCAACGGCTCACTGTTGAAAGACACTGCCCACTAAGGCACTCTCATCCAAGACTGCATCGTTAATCTCTGCCGAGTCAGCTAATCTCAGATGAGGTGCCAATTGGGGTGTGACTGTTGAATGAAGTGACCTACGTAGGGGAATGATGGGTATGCTAGCGTAGTGATGATGATACTGGACTGGTAATCCACAGAATGAGCTCAGTTCCCACCACAACTGTTTGAAAACTGGATTCAGTTTAAAAATGTCTGGAAATACGAAGCTAGCATCAGTAAAAGTGACCGTGAAACTGTCGGGCCGTCGCAAAAACCCAACGAGCTCACAGATGTCCTCTGTCCTTACGCAGTCTGGGCCTATAAGTGACTCCAGTTTCCCCATCAACATGGTTGACTCTTAACTGCCTTCAGTTATATCAAACTGCTTCAGTTTAAAGGAGGAGGTGCCCACCAACTGGGGATGGGCCTGTAAGTGCAGGCTTTACCAGTGATGCCCACATTCCAGCCAGGAGCCGGGGGGGGGGGGGGGAGGGATGAGAGAGAGAGAGACAGAGGGATGAACAGTGCAGTTGGAGGTTGGGCAATGACAGGGCCAACTTGCAGTCTGGCGTCAATTTTGGGCAATGTAATCGAGATTAGCCGGGCAGGGGTGGATAGGAATGAGGGAGGGGTCACTGTTTTACTTGAGGGCCTCCGGCTCTTCCAAGACAGGACGGACAAACCGGCCTCCACCCTCACCTCAAACATCTCGTTGTCCCGCAGCGGCCGGTTGGTCATGACGACGCCGTTGTTGAACTCGTCCAGCGGCCGCCTGCGCTCGGCCGTCTTGTTGTTATTGCTGAGTTTGATGAGAGTGCCGCACTTTTCGTGAAAGAGCAGAGCGTCGTTGGAAGTAACCGAACAGCCTCCGTCCAGCGGGCTGCCCAGGCTGACGTTTAGCAAACTGCCATTGTACGCTGATAGGATGGCATTGTTCACAACATCCGACAGCTCCATCCCCAAAAAACCTGGAGACGCAGAGAGAGAGAGAGAGAGATAAAGAGATAGAGAGAGAGAACAGGGAGGGGCGAGAGAGAGGGAGAGATATACGGGGGGGGGGGGGGGGGGGGGGGGGAGAGAAGAGAGAGAGAGAGGGAGAGATATACGGGCGGGGGGGTGGTGGGGGTGAGAGAGAGAGAGGGAGAGAGATACGGGGGGGAAGGGGGGAGAAGAAGAGAGAGAGACAGAGAGAGTGAGAGGTCGCCATCATTCTATGTGTCTAAAAGGTCAAATGCCAAACATACACTCTGCCGCTAAGGTGCTGGGATTAAACAGGACATTCTGTGCATTGCTCAGGTGAGGAGTTTTTCATTCCTTTCCCATTGAGTGAGGCACCTCATTTAATACCAGTTCACTCCACTCCAGTTATTCACACGATGCCTTTGACCCCAGAAAAAAAACTGAATCTCTCCCATCCTAGTACTTTTCCTTGGAATGGAATCACCTCCCACTAACATCTTCGCTGCCTCCCTCAAGGAGCACATGGCCGCACACAACTGGTTTATCCATGCACCACCAGATCTGGCTGAACCTCATGCAGCGCCATTGGCCTTGCCCTTCTTTGTTTAAGAAAAAAAAAAACATTCAGTACTCCAGGATCATCCTGGGGAGCAGCGATAACCCCCGGCTACTCCCCACTATTAACTGTCTGCTTAAACCCTTCTACTGTGCCCCCTCCACCCTCGCCTCCAGTAGCAGGTGCGAGGAGCCCATTGACCTTCTATGCCGTTAGAATTGAGACCATCTATTAATCTGCCTAATCTACGCCCCTCCCTTCCCCATCATGTCCCACCAAGCTCCTCAAACTATGTCTTGCTCTAGTTTCTCCCCCACCTCTCCTCATTCTCCCAAGCTCATGTGGGCCACGAGATGCACCTCCTGCTCTCTTGACTCCATTTCCACAAAATTGCTGACTACCCATTTTTTTTTTTTAAAACAGTGAGTCACGATCAGCTGAAAGGAAGCAGATTCAATAGTAACTTTCAAAAGGGGAACTAGATAAATACTTGAAAAAGGAAATATTTGCGGGGCTATGGGGAAAGGGCATGGGGTAGTGGAACTAATTGGAAAGTCTTTCAAAGATTGGCACAGGCACAATGGGCCGAATGGCCTCCTTCTGTGCAGTGTCAATGATTCGATCCCAACCCATCTGGCGACTGAAACTCTCCCCCATGCCTTTGGCACGTTGGACTGGACTCTTCCAATGCCCCTCCTTCTTCCACACTCCATTAACTTGAGCTCAACTAAAACGCTGAAGCACATGGTGCAGCTCGCACCAAGTCCAGTTCACCCACTGCCCCTGTGCTCGCTGATTTCCACTGGTTCCCGACACCTCCAATTTAAAATCCCTTATTAAATTTCTCCTTCCTATACCTGTAACCTTCTCCAGCCCTGCAATTCCCCCCAGAACCCTCTGCCCCTCCAACGCTGCCCTTTTTGTGCATCCCCCTCCTTCATCCCACCACTGGCGGCCATGCCTTCAACTGACTCGGCCTCAATCACTCCCCTAAACCCCTCTGTCTCCCTCTCTCTCTCTCCTTGAAACTCTCTCCCAACTCCAACCAAGTGTGTGGTCACCTCCCCCCCTCCCCCAATATCTCTCTCTTTGACTCTGCATCCACCTTATGTCTGATGTCAATGTGAATCACCTTGGGATCGATTTCTCCGTTAAAGGCGCTAGATAAATGCAAGTTGTTGTTGCGATAAGGTGTTACAGAGAAACTAACTTGCGGCTTCGCGTTCTCGAGACCACGCAAAGTCAATGAATCACTTCTTAAGGTGCGGTCACTGTTACTATGCAAGCAAATGTGGCAGCTAATTTGCACACAGCAAGATCCCACAAAACAGAAATGAGATGAAATGACCTGTTAATCCGATCTGGCAGCGTTGGTTGAGGGAAGAATGTTGGCCAGGGAACTCCCCCGTTCTTGAGTAGCAGCCATAGAATCTTTTTTTTTTACATCCACCCAAGCAGGCTTTCGTAGCCTTGGTTTAATGCTGAAAGACAGCACTTCTGACAATGCAGCACTCCCTCATTGCTGCACTGGGACTGTTGGGCTGGATCTCATGCTCTGGACTGACGACCATCTGACTCAGAGAAAAAGAATGTAATCCACTGAGTTCAAGCTCACCCGAAATATATAAATGACTATGTACTTGGACGTTCCTCCTTGCTATTCCGTCACAAAAACAACACAGGGTGCACATCGCTGCAGGCACCAAAACCAGGGGGGGCAAATTATGGAGGAGGGAGGGGTTTCGTGGTCTGGTGCTGGGACTAGAGCTGGAAATTCGCTGCTTTGGCACCAGCAGAGTGGGCACACACCTGGCAGACACAGCTTCGGAATATAAACTGGGTGGGAATTGATAAACACACATCTGCCCCATCATTTACTGAACAGAAGTCTTGCCCGGCAGTCAAGCGGCTGAAGACACACAAAGATGCAGCGTCAGCCATGTCTTGGTGGTTGGCTTGCTGCCTCAGAGTCCGAAGGTCATGAGTTCAAGTCTTACGAGAGACTGAAACCCAAAAATCGAGGTCAACGATCTTGGTGACAGTACCGAGGGAGTGTTGCACTGTCGGAAGTGCTGTCTTTCAGATTAGGCGTTAAACCAAGGGCCTGTCCGCCTTCTCTGGTGGATGTAAAAGTTTCCAACAGCCACTGTTTCAAGGAAGAGTGCAATTGGTGGGGGGGTGCGTTCTCCCCTGTGGTCCTGGGCCCAATATTCATTCCTCGATCAACAAATTTTTCTGGTCATTATCACATGGCTGTTTGTGGGAAAGAGAGACACAGGCAGAACAGGGAGAGATAGAGAGATGAGGAGTGTGCAAGGGAGGGAAGGGGTGTGGGCGGAAAAGGAGCACAAGGAAATAGTGGCCATTGCAGAGCTGGGGGGGCAGGGAGTCATCGCACAGAAGAGCTTTTTTTTTTAAAGATCTCATTAAAAATGACCACCTCCCTTATCTAATAAACTCTCCCAACGGGACGGAGACAGCACAGGAGCAGCACAGACAGAAGCTCAACTTTTGCCTCACCATTTTCCGACTCCAGAGCATTCGGAAATTTATCTGGGCGGCTGCAACTCCGAGGAATATTGAGAGCTGAAATCCAGAGTGAGAGAACAAGAAATAAACAAGGTACAAGAGGGGTTACACAGAAGTGAGGGTCACCAGCGCCCTGCCACAAACTCCTGGCTGTCCACAGCCGGACCATCCAGAGACTCAACCCCACAACGACCTCCGCCAGCAACCTCTCCCGCCCCGCCCCCCCGCCTCTCCACCCCCCCCCCCCCACTCTCTGAAATCATGTTGGTCTTGGGAACTGCTTCTAATACCCCTTTTATTGTCTCTTGTTCATGCCTATTTGCTTGTGTGTGCGCCTGAGCTATGAGAATTTTTTTTTTTTTAATGTGAACAAGCCTGGACAGAACATCGCTCGTGATTCCCGACGAGTTCTCTACATGTGCGTTTCTCGGTGTTGGACTCAGTGCACCGCTCTGTATGTTGTGGTAAAATGCATGCTTTGAAACAATAATGGCGCTGTGGGTCGGACACGTTACTGTCGCTGGTTCCCTAGAATTGGTATTAAAAAGGCAGGGATTAACCAACACTCCTGATCACTCCCCCTTGCTACAAGTATGGGATGGGGGTATAGAATGAGGCCAAGGACTTTGGGGTAAGGTTGTCCACAGCGATTGAGGATTATCCAACAAGCGCGTGTGCAAGAGTAGCTTATAATGTTCAACAAAATGGAACTTTGTTTTCTAAATACATTCCTTATAGGAACGATCCAAATAGCTTCAATGCAGATTAAGGTGAGATTATAATATGGTGCCTGCAGGATTTGGTCTGTCCTAAGTTAGCTCACCTCAGCGGCAGCGGGGGTTAATGGTGGTGTAGAGTGGCGGGGGGGGGGGGGGGCATTAGAACTGGCCTCAGTGACCCGGTGTTAAGGAGTGGAAGGGGGAAATGATCGCTATCCAGTAAGCACATTGTCGAAGGGTGAAGTCTGGTGCCTCATACCACTGAATAGGCGTTTGGGTTCAGGCAAGAACAGCAGTCACGTGGAGGAGGTGTGTGAAGCCTAAAGCACAGCAAAATCCCCTGCTTTCAAGACAGAAAGGCAGCAAAATCCCGAGCTGGACCAAGGGCCTCCCACTGATATAACAGACTCTGCATGCAACAAGGGGCAAAGCAACAGTTTGCTGACGTCTGAAGGTCAGGCACAGCCATCCACTTTGAACCTTTCAACTTCAGCCCTGCCTCTCCTTCCACAGCCTGTACCAGTCTCACAATGACAGACAGCACTGGGCAGAGGAGTCAAAGGCTAAAACACTTAAATTATGAGGCCAGGTTGTCCAGACTCGGCTTGTATTCCCTCGAGTATAGATTAAGGGGTGATCTTATTGAGGTGAAGATGATTAAAGGATGGGATAGGAACACAGGATTAGGAGTAGGCCATTCCGCCCATCGAGCCTGCCCCGCCATTCAATACGATCACAGCTGATCATCCACTTCAATGCCTTTTTCCCCACACTATCCTCATATCCCTTTATGTCGTTTGTATGTTGCACTGACATGTCTCTGCTTTAAAGACATTTGCAAACGCGACAAAGTCTTGCGATATTGACCATAAGTCACGGGAGCCAGTTGCCAGTGATCGCCAGAGCTGGCGGACAGCTATAAAGGCGGGGCTGAAGAGAGGCGAGTCGAAGAGACTCAGCAGTTGGCAGGAAAAGAGACAGAAGTGTAAGGAGAGAGCCAACATGTGTAACAGCCCCGACAGCCAACTTTACCTGCAGTGCCTGTGGAAGAGTCTGTCACTCTAGAATTGGCCTGTATAGCCACTCCAGGCACTGTTCCCCAAACCACCTCTAGGCACTCACCCATTGTCTCTCAAGACAAGGAGGCCAAAAAGGAAGGAGGAAGGAATTTGTACTTAGAAATCTGTCAATCTCTGCTTTAAACATACTCCATGACTGAGCTTCCACAGGTCCCTGGGGTAGAGAATTCCAAAGATTCACAACCCTCTGAACAAAGAAATTTCTCCTCATCTCTGTCCTAAGTGGCTTCCCCCTTAATTGGAAATTGTGTCTCCTGGTTCTAGACTCCCCAATCAGGGGAAATATCTTAGCTGCATCTACCCTGTCTACCCCTTGAAGTATTTTGTAAGTTTCAATGAGATCACCTCTCATTCTTTGAAACTCTAGAGAATACAGGCCCAGTTTCCCCAATCTCTCTTCATAGGACAGTCCCGCCATCCCAGGAACAAGTCTGGCTAATCTTCGCTGCACTCCCTCTATGGCAATAGTATCCTTCCTAAGGTAAGGGGACCAAAAGTGCACAAAGTACTCCAGATGCAGTCTAACCAAGGTTCTATATAACTGAGGCAAGACTTCACTACTCCCGTACTCAAATCCTCTTGCGATAAAGGCTAACATGCCATTAGCATTCTTAATTTCTTGCTGATTGGGTAGATAAAGAGAAACAATTTCCTCCGGTGGTAGGGAGGGCGGGGGGGGGGGGGGGGGGGGGGGGCGGTGTCCAGAACAAGGGGGCAGAACCTTAAAATTAAATCCAGGCCGTTCAGGGGTGATGTCAGGAAGCACTTCTTCACACAAAGGGGAGTGGAAATCTGGGACTCTCTCCCCCAGAAAGCTGTTGAGGCTTGGGGGAAGGGGGGGGTGGTGTGGGGGGGGGGGGGGTGTGGGGTGTCAATTGAAAATTCCAAAACTGAGATTGATAGATTTTTGTTAGGCGAGGGGTTTAAGGGTTACAGAACCAAGGCGGGTAAACGGAGTTAAGATACAGATCAGCCATGATCTAACTGAATGGCGGAACAGGCTCGAAGGGCTGAATGGCCTCCTCCAGTTCCTCTGTGTTCCAGCCCTGTAATCAAAATCAATGAGGGGGCGAAGAGTCAGTTGGTAAATGCACTACCCAGTGCCCCCCACCCTTGCTCGATAGCCAAAACATAGGTGGTGCCAGGATTCCTTCTCTCTCCCCAAGGCACTACTGGCACCGAGCTTCACAGGCACCAGAGGTTCTCTGATACCCAGCTACAAATGAGAGAATTGCTGGAGCTTTCGACTGTGCAGGGGTGGTGGAGGGGGGGGTGGGGGGGCAGCACTGCCGAGCCTGATCCTGTCCAAACTCGTTCCAAGAGGTGCTCACGGATCACGGTTGGGAGCAGCCACCCTGGCTTATGTTTCCTCTCTCTCCTCCTCCCCTTCTTTTAGAACAAAGGTCTTTAAAGGCTACTGGAAGAGGTCAAATGTTGCACTGGCTGAGACCAGCTAGCTCAGCACAGAGCAGGGAGCAGAACCCTGATCTCTCTGCTTGGTGTGCTCAGTATCATGCTGGGCTGTGCACTTTTCTCCCCACCAGGGGTTCTAATACAATTGATTTGAAGTCACAGCAAGAACTACATGCATTATATAGCATGTTTAATGTAGTTAATCATCCCAAGAGCGCTATCAAACAAAATTTAACACCGAGCCACATATGGAGATATTAGGAAAGGTGACCAAAATCTCAGTCAAAGAGGATGGTTTTAAGGAGCACCTTAAATGAGAGGGGCGGAGAGGTTTAGGGAGGGAATTCCAGAGGTCAGGATCCAGGCAGCTGAAGGCACAGCCGCCAATGCTGGAGTGATTAAAATCAGGGATGCTCAAGAGGACGGAATTGGAAGAGCGCAGAGATTTGGGAGGTTGTAGGATTGGAGGAGGTGAGAGATTGGGAGGAATTTGAAAACAACAATGAGAATTTAAAAATGGACCATTGCCAGACTGGGAGTCAATGTAGGTCAGTGAGCACAGGATGAACAGGACTTGGTGCGAGTTGGAAAACAATGGCTTTGATCCTCCCAATATTTTGGTGGATGAAATTTGCGTTCATCCAGGACTGGATGTCGGTCAGGCAACCTGATAAATTGGAGACAGTGGAGGGTTTGAGAGAGGTGGTGAGGCAGAGCTGGGCATTATCAGAGTACATGTGGAATTGGAGAGAGTGCAGAGAAGGTTCACGAGAATGGTTCCTGGGATCAGGAACTTCAGTTATGTGGATGGATTGGAGAAGTTGGAACTGTTTTCTTTGGAGAAGGGAAGGTTGAGAGGAGATTTGATAGAGGTGTTGAAAATCATGAGGGGTCTGGACAGAGTAGAGGGGGAGAAAACTGTTCCCATTGGTGGAGGGATCGACAAGAGGGCACAGATTTAAGGTTAATGGCAAAAGAAGCAACAGTGACACGAGGAAAAACTTTTTCACATGAGCAGTTAGGGTCTGGAATTCATTGCTTGAGAATGTGATGGAGGCAGGTTCAAGCGAGGCATTCAAGAGGGAATTGGACTATTATCTGAAAAGGAAGAATGTGCAGGGCTACGGG
Source organism: Heterodontus francisci (assembly GCF_036365525.1). Taxonomy (NCBI): domain Eukaryota; kingdom Metazoa; phylum Chordata; class Chondrichthyes; order Heterodontiformes; family Heterodontidae; genus Heterodontus; species Heterodontus francisci. The sequence goes on along the minus strand of NC_090418.1, from coordinate 11,259,456 downwards.
GAGAAGGCTGGGGAGTGGCACGAGACAAACTAGATAAATAGCGCCTTTCATGACCACCGGATGTCTCAAAGCACTTTACAACCAATGAAGGACTTTTGAAGTGTCATCACTGTTGTAATGTAACAAACACAACAGCCAATTTGCACACAGCAAGCTCCCACAAAAAAGCAATGTGATAATGATGAGATAATTGGTTTCAGTGATTTCACTGGGAGGGTCAGCCTAGATTTTTTTTTTTGTCCTTCAGTCCTGGAGTGGGTCTCGAACCCTTAACCTCCTGACTCAGAGCCGAGAGTGCTGCCCACTGAGCCACAGCATGAGGGGAATAGAAACTAAAGGAAGATGTGAATTCAGGGCCAGGATGGGGCAGGGTGTGGGTGGTGTAAAACTTTAGGGGAAGTGTGGCCCAGCGGGCTAGGGAAAGGGAGGGAAGTGACAGAGGCAGTTCGAATGGATGGTATCAATCTTAGTGACCAAGAAGTGATTGAACTCCTTATATTTGCTGTTGGAGGCGAGAGTAAAAGAGCCAGAGGAGAGGGATTTAAGGAGAACAGACAATGGAGACATAAAGCCAGGGGGGCTTACCTTTGCATTCCAGTTTTGATAAAAGATCAGGACTGGAAAGTGCTTTTATGTGGTCCAAGCAGAGCTGGGTGAGGAATGCCTAAACCAGTTGTCTGCCATAAAATGGACAACGTGATGCACTTTCCTTGGGTCACTCAGCAATGCTGAGTTCACAGCCATGGAGCAAGCAGCCAGTGCCCCAAAACTCCAGTTTACAAATTAAGCAAGAAAGCCAGTTTCCCGCAACACCCCCTCCCAGCCCCGTCTACTTCCATTTCCGTTAACTAATGACCAGTAACGGAATCACAGGTATGTCAATGATGATTTATTCACATACCATTAATTGCAGAGGATGGGAACCCTCCTGGCTTGTTAAAGCATCTTTGCCCCAAGGAGGAACGAAAGTGGCTACGAGATGATTATGAAGGAAGAAGAGGCCATTCAGCCCCTCTGGCCTATTCTGCCATTCAGTTTGGCCATAGCTGATCTATATGCCAAAACTATTTATTTGCCTTTACTCCATAGTCTTCGATTACCTTGCTTAATAAACATCTATCAACCTCAAGAGAATTTCAATTGACCTTCAGCCTTTGCCGAGGGTTCCAGACTTCCTGTCCTTCGTGGCCTAGCTCTAATATTTTAAGACTGTGCCCTCTCGTTCTGGATTTTCCCCAACAGAGGAAATTATTTCTCTATACGTACCCCATGGAATCCATTTATCATTTAAAACACCATGAATTAAATCATCCCCTACTCCTCTACACTTGAGATAATACATGCCTAATCTTTGCAACCTGGCCTCATAATTTAACTCTTTTAGCCCCAGCTTCATCCTGGTGAATCTCCACTGCACCGACTCCAAGGCCAATATACCCCTCCTGAGGTGCGATTCCCAGAGCTGAATGCAGTCTCCAGATGTGGTCTGTTCCAGACTCTACACATCTATAACAAAGCATCCTCCCCTTTCCATTACAATCCCCTTGAGATAAAGGCCAACACTCCATTAGTCCAATAGATTTATTTCTTGTTCCTCTGCACTAGATTTTACTGATCTGTGCATGCGGACACCCAAATCCCTTGGCCCTCTGCAGCTGTCAGCCGCTCAGCATTCAGAAAACTTTCGGGTACTTATTCCAATCCAATCCAAAGTGGATGGTCTCGTTTCTCCCAACATGGAATTCTAGCTACCACAGTTATGTCCAATAAAGTCAACAGCCGTTTGTAATTTCCCATTCCTGGCACCCTCTCATTTTCCCCTCCTTAGAGGCACATGCCAGGTTCCACATGGCATATCCCCTTAGTGGCGGAAGACGAGAAGCCCGTTCGGGTGCGGGGAGTTGTTATGGTTTTCAGGCCACATCCTACAAGTGACCAGCGTGAACATTTCTACGCAGTAGGGAACGGACTGAGCGCTGTCAGGGGTTACGACCTTTCATATGTTGCAATTTCATCCAACTGTCCAATATGGACAGTGCCAGTACTGAGTATTCCCAGGACAGGTACACCACAGGGTTAGATACAGAATAAAGCTCCCTCTACCCTGTCCCCATCAAACACTCCCAGGACAGGTACACCACAGGGTTAGATACAGAATAAAGCTCCCTCTACCCTGTCCCCATCAAACACTCCCAGGACAGGTACAGCACTGGGTTAGATACAGAGTAAAGCTCCCTCTACACTGTCCCCATCAAACACCCCCAGACAGGTACAGCACGGGTTAGATACAGAGTAAAGCTCCCTCTACACTGTCCCCATCAAACACTCCCAGGGCAGGTACAGCACTGGGTTAGATACAGAGTAAAGCTCCCTCTACACTGTCCCCATCAAACACTCCCAGGGCAGGTACAGCACTGGGTTAGATACAGAATAAAGCTCCCTCTACCCTGTCCCCATCAAACACTCCCAGGACAGGTACAGCACTGGGTTAGATACAGAGTAAAGCTCCCTCTACACTGTCCCCATCAAACACCCCCAGACAGGTACAGCACGGGTTAGATACAGAGTAAAGCTCCCTCTACACTGTCCCCATCAAACACTCCCAGGGCAGGTACAGCACTGGGTTAGATACAGAGTAAAGCTCCCTCTACACTGTCCCCATCAAACACTCCCAGGGCAGGTACAGCACTGGGTTAGATACAGAGTAAAGCTCCCTCTACACTATCCCTATCAAACACTCCCAGGGCAGGTACAGCACGGGTTAGATACAGAGTAAAGCTCCTCCCAGGGCAGGTACAGCACGGGTTAGATACAGAATAAAGCTCCTGCGACCCTGTCCCCATCAAACACTCCCAGGACAGGTACAGCACTGGGTTAGATACAGAGTAAAGCTCCCTCTAACACTGTCCCCATCAAACACTCCCAGGGCAGGTACAGCACGGGTTAGATACAAAAAAAATAAAATAAAAATAAAAATGTTTTTAAAAACGGGTTAGATACAGAGTAAAGCTCCCTCTACACTCCCAGGACAGGTACAGCACTGGGGTTGGCTGCTTCCTAATTGGGACTCCAGAGTGCATCAATGAGGTGCAGCTGACAGTGCTGCAGGTGCTGTTGGAGAGGGAGTGCGGAGGACAGAACTACAAAACTCTGAACAACCTTTGCTGCAGAGGAGGAAAGACTTTGACAAGAAGGCTGTATTTCGAGGTGGGTGTCGAGCACCAGACTTTTATTTCATTTGGACTGTTGTTGGAGGTGGAAGAGGCCGGAACAACAAGGGGTGGGGGCTGCACAATTCTACAGGGAGCTGTGCAATTGCACTGAATACACAAGGAAGCTCCCTCCCCACCCTAATTGCCTAGCCTGGGTCAGCTGAAGCTGCCTGGCTATAGAGACAGAAGGATCTAACTAGTGCCTGGGCAGCTTTCGGTTGACCCAGATGAAGACCCCTCCCACAACCAGAAGACAGAAAGACCAGCAGCGGTCAGAGTGCTCTGAGTACCACCCTTTAAGGAGAAAAAAAAGCAGTCATCGCTTGCAGCCTGTCTTTCCCATTTCCTGTATACCCTCAGCCTCTCCCCAAACCTACTAGTTCGTTTCTTTGTTTGTTTGCTTGCAATTTGGGGGTAGGTTTGGCTCTTGAACCATGGCAAGCCCATCATCACTGGTGGCGGGGCCCTCTCATACCTACGCGTCTGTAGCCTCTGTGGCCGCCGCGTTACCCCGTCACTGTTTAAATTAATTACTTCAAGCCATGGGGTAAAGAGCTATCCCCACCCCAATATGTCTACAGAGGCCTGTGTAAAGGCAATGGCCGAGGTTGTCGGCCCCTCGGCCATTGTGGCAGCCTCAAAAATGTACGGGAATGCTGTGTTCTTCCTGAAGACCGAGCGGGCCATGTCCCTGGCCCTGAATAAAGGGCTCACGGTGGGTGGGACTTTCCTGCCGGTGGACCCTCCAGGGGCCACTGCGCAGCGGATAATGTTATCAAACGTCCCGCTCTTTATTCCCAGTGAGCTCCTCCTCCCCCACCTGCACCATCTGGGGGAGGTGAGGTCGGGGATCACCCCAGTCCCGCTCGGTCTTTGGGGACACAGCCTCTGACATGTCTACTCCCTCCGCCGCCAGCTATTTATGCAGCTGGCGCAGGAGGAGGTCTTGGAGGGCCACTTCAGTGTGGAATTCCAGGGGACGGCCTACCGCGTCTTTTGGACCTCGGATGGGGCACGGTGCCACGTCTGCAAGGGTGTGGGGCGTGTTCCACCTCAGCGGCCCAGGGTGTCGCCACTGCACCTCCTCCCACTCCCCCCACAAATCCTACAGACACCGCTCAGTCGGTTCTGGAGGCTGTGGTTTTCACAGGGTGGGGAATGCCCGTCCGAGTGGAAGGAAGGCGCGGAGGAAAAGTAAACACCAGAGGCTCGTCCCCTGAACACCGTGACACAGCCCGAGCCTGGGCTCAGCCCAAGGCCCGCTCCCAGGGAATCCAACTGTCCCAGGGCTGGGCTCAGGCCCAGAGTAACTAAAAAAAAAAGGGTGCGGAGGTGGAGGTCTCTGATGACATGGAGGTCTCTGAGCCTCTGCGCCCTAGCGGGAAAAAGAGAAGGCACCCCTCCACAGAGGTAACACAGGGCCCTGAGGTGCAGGGCCCATCTGTTGGAGGGCAGCTGTCTCCTGTTTCGGGTCCCCAGGTTCCCCCTACCACCACCAACATCAAGGCTGCAAAGTCTGGGCAGGAGTTCCCTATTCATCAGGATGGAGGGGAGGTGGGAGGGGGAGGCCCCTCTACATGCAGCCCCTCCTGTGGGAGCAAGTGAAGCCCTACTTGTGGTGGGGGAGTCTGGGGACGCTTCTGGAGAAGCCTCCCGTTCTCCCACTGGGTCGGGTGCCGAGTGGAGCGGAGGGAGACTCCCCAAAGGGTCGGCCCTCCCAGCCAGAATCCACTGACAACCAGGAGACACCCGACCTGATTATAACTGAAATGGCTGCCCCATCTGCTGGGCCTGTGGGTGCTGGGGGAGCGGGAGACGGCCTCTTCTCTCCACCTCTGATCTCGGCTCCGGCTGGATTTCCGGAGTCGGGAACATTCGTCTCCCCTGGACCGCTCATTGGCCTGAGGTCGGAGGTGGAGGGGGGTCCTGAACCACTGGCGCCCACTGGCTCCAGTTCCAACTTCGAACCCAGAGAGTCCTCCTCCGCCATCGATCCTGGGAGTGGGATCGTGACGGAGGCGGGACTAGCTGGCGTGGCCGGGACGTCCGCCCCACAGTGTGTGGTGGGCATGTCGACCGCTGGCAGTGATGACCTGGAGGAGGATGGAGACTCGGTGTGGGGCACGGAGGATGACCTTGATTCTATCGCCAGTGAGGTGGTGGAGTCCCTCGTGCCTCCCACCAAATCTCCTCTCATCCCCACGGAGGAACTCCGGGATTTCCTCACGGCTTGCAGAGGTTGCCGCAATAAAGTTCAGCTGGCCCTCGGCTGTTGGTCGAGTCTGGCACTAATCATTTAAGAAAGCGGGCAAGCGCGCGGGCGTGAAACTGGTTGAGAGGCGCCGTTTTAATGTGTTCCTCAATGGGTTGCTGGGGGAGTGGAAGGCCAGGTGCACTTCCACTCCCTCCTCACAGTGAGCTGTTGGTGACAGGTTTTAAGTACCTTTGACATGAAGATAACCATAGCCAGCCTCAACATCAACGGCAGCAGGGGGTCTCACCGCAGATTTCACAATCTCTCTGTCCTTGGGGAAGGGAGATACGCGGTGAGCTTTCTGCAGGAAACCCACACCGTTCTGGAAGACGAAGCCACTTGGCTCCTGGAGTGGCAGGGTGGGGTCTACATGAGTCACCTCACCCCTATTTCGAGAGGGGTGGCTATCTTGTTGGCCCCGACCTTTCAGCCAGAGATCTTGGGGGTCAAGCAGCTAGTGCCGGGCCGCTTGCTCCACCTCGCCGTTCGCCTGGGTAGCGTGCCGCTCCACTTTGTGAACGTGTACGCGCCCAGGCCCGGCGCTTTGCAAGCGCGCTTCTTTGAAGAAGGATCCGCTCTCTTGAGCTCCATCGATAGCGGCGAGTGCATCATTCTCGGGGGGGGGGATTTTAACTGTACCCTTGAGGTGGGGGATTGTTACAGTCCCCAGCACGGCCAAGCGTCAGTGGAGAAGTTGAGGGGACTGATCAGCTCCCTTAACTTGGTGGACGTCTGCCGGAATCTCCATCCTGACTCCAGCGCCTTCACGTGGAGGTCTGGAGGAGGGTCCCGAATCGACCGCCTCTACTTTTCGCAGGCGTACGTCTCCCGCGTCTCGACGACCTCCATGCGGCTGGTGATGTGCTCGGACCACCGCCTGGTGTGGGCAGAGTTCACTCCGCTCCGCACGCGGGCGGGGTCCGCATACTGGCACTTTAACAACTGGCTGCTGGAGGACAAGCGATTTCGGGACTCGTTCTGTCGATTCTGGGCCGACTGGAGAAGGAAGCAGGGGGGCTTCCCCTCCTTGAGGCTATGGTGGGATATGGGCAAGACTCACATCCGCGTCTTCTGTCAGGAGTACACGAAGGGGTCGACCAAGAGGCGGGAAGCCGAGATCGAGCGCCTTGAAAGGGAGGTGCTCGACTTGGAGTCCCGCCTCGGTCATTCCGTCGTGAACCCGGCCCTGTGGCAGGCGTACAAAGAGAAGAAGGGCGCGCTGAGGGACCTGCAGCTCATAGGGTCCCGAGGCACGTACGTGAGGTCGCGGATCCAGATCCTGGAAGATTTGGACCGCGCCTCACCCTTCTTCTACTCGCTGGAAAAATGGCTGGGGGTCCGTAAGCAGCTCGTTGAGCTGCTGGCCGACGACGGATCCTCCATCACGGATCCAGAGGGAATGGGCCTCCTGGTCCGTACTTATTACAGTGCGTTATTCTTTCTGGATCCGTCTAGCCAGGACTGCGCAGAGTTTTGTGGGAGGACCTGTCGCAGGTCAGCCCGGAGGGCGCCGAAAGATTGGAGGGTCCGCTCACGTTGGCGGAGCTGACTGGCGCTCTCCACCAGCTCTCAAGGGGCAAATCCCCAGGGCTGGACGGGTTGGCCATGGAGTTCCTCAGGGCGTTCCAGGACGTCCTGGGGGACAATTACGCGCAGGTCCTGGGGGAAAGCTTGGCGAACGGGGAGATGCCCCTCTCGTGGTGCAGGGCAGTCATCGTCCTGCTGCCGAAGAGGGGCGATCTCCGCCTGCTTAAAAACTGGCGCCCGGGCTCCCTCCTCAGCATGGATTATAAGATCTTTGCCCGGGCTATGTCGACCCGCCTGGGCTCTGTGCTGGCCCACATGATCCACCCTGACCAGTCCTCCACGGTCCCGGGCCGGTCCATCCAGGACAACATCCACCTGGTCCGGGACCTGATCCAACTTTCCCAGAGGACTGGTCAGTCGGTCGCCTTTCTCTCCCTCGATCAGGAGAAGGCGTTCGACAGGGTGGATCACTAATACCTTTTCGGGACTCTGCGCGCTTTCGGACTCGGGCCGCATTTCATGGCCTGGGTCCGACTTTTATACGCCACCGCAGAGTGTCTAGTCAAAGTTAACGGGTCCTTGACAGCGCCCCTTCGATTTGGGAGAGGAGTGCGTCAGGAATGCCCCATGTCCAGCCAATTGTATACCATCTGCGTGGAGCCCTTCCTGTGCTTGCTTCGCAGGAGGTTGACGGGATTGGCTCTGCGCGAGCCGGCCATGCGGGTCGTCCACTCGGGTTACACCAACGACGTGCTCCTCGCAATCACAGATCCCGTTGACTTGCGGAGGATGCGCGACTGCCAACAGACCTTTTCTGCCGCGTCCTCCGCGAGGATCAATTGGGAGAAATGTTCCGGTCTCCTGGTTGGTCAGTGGCGGGTGGACTCCCTGCCGGAGGAGATGACACCTTTTGCGTGGAGCACCACGCACCTCCTCTATCTGGGAGTCCACCTTAGCCCCGCTGAGGAAGCCTGGCCGGCAAACTGGCAGGAGTTGGAGGTGAAAGTCACCGCTCGGCTGGGGCGCTGGATAGGACTGCTCAGAGTGCTTTCCTACAGGGGCCGAGCGTTGGTCATAAAGCAACTGGTGGCCTCGATGCTCCGGTACCGGTTGGTCACTTTGGCCCCGCCCCCTGTATTTGCCACCAAGATCCAGAAGAAACTCGTCTATTTCTTCTGGGGCAAGAGGAAACACTGGGTCTCTGCCGCGGTCCTGAGCCTCCCGATTGAGGAGGGCGGCCAGTCGCTGGTGTGCGTCCGCACCCAGGCTGCGACTCTCCGCCTTCGGACCCTGCAGAGATACCTGTCCGTCGAGCATCCTCCTGGATGGTGTGCGCTGGCAACGTATTTTTTCCGCCAGTGTCACTGCCTTCAAGACGACACGCAGCTCCCGGTGGAGTCCGTTAGCCCCGCGTCTCTGAGGGAGTTGCCTGTCTTTTACCGGGATCTATTCCGAGTCTGGAACATGATCGCCTCCAGTCAGGGCGCTCCCCCGCTGGCGGAGGAGAGCTCCTCGGCTGTCTGGGCGGCCGACTCCGGGGACGGTCCGGCGGGCGGAGTCGTCGCCGAAACACCCGGGACGTCCCTCACTGCGGGTGGCAAGGGGGCTCGGGAGCGTGGAACGATCCCGGCCGAGCTGACCCCTGCTCGGCTGGAACTGCTCATCGGACCCAGGCCCTGAAACCCTCCTCGGGAGCCGGTCCTGCACAACCTGAGACGCCTCTCAGAAATGCCCTCCGTGCCATTCCAATCGGCGCGGAGGGGTTTCCTGTAAGGGCTGCTCCCGCACACTCTCCACTTCCTCGCCCTCGTCAGCCGGCCGGACACAACCTGGCGGTCTGCGTTGCCATATGGCAGCAAGGGGAAACCCCGATGAAGGTCTCTCTACGCAGGAGTCTTCCCCCTTTACATCGGGGACCTGGGGTGGAGGGTGTTGCACAAGGCAGTCCCATGCAATGGACTTTTAAGTAGGTTCACAGACTCCCAGGCCGCCTGTACCCTCCACCCCAGGTCCCCGATATAAAGGGGGAAGACTCCTGCGTAGAGAGACCTTCATCGGGGTTTCCCCTTGCCGCCATATGGCAACGCGGACCGCCAGGTTGTGTCCGCGTTTCACATATATACGGAGTGTGTGAGGTTGCAGCCCCTCTGAGTATTTGAAGGGGCTGCTCCTCAAATTATGGCTGCACTTCAGTCCCACGCTCCTGATCTTTGGGCACCCGGTGCGGAGGGGCGTGGGCCGGGAGGAGGATCTCCTCGTCGGTCTGCTCCTGGGCCTGACTAAGGTGTCAAATCACAGGTCCAGGCTCTGGGCTGTCGGGGGGTCTGTCCTCCCTGATTGCCTGCCCCTCTTCCGCGGTTACGTTCGCGCCCGGTTGTCCCTGGAGAGGGAGCATGCGGTGTCTGCCGGTACGCCTGAGGCCTTCCGCAACCGGTGGGCACCGCAGGGACTGGAGTGCATCGTTGACGCCGACAATGGCATTTTAATTTGAGTTTTTTGTTTATTTATCTGTTTTCAATAAAGTTAATTTAAAAATATGTATATAAAGGGGGCCTAAGGAATATATGAAATATATAAAAGGGGCCGGGGGTATAAAAGCCACCTTCAAAAAAAAAAACGGGTTAGATACAGAATAAAGCTCCTCCCAGGACAGGTACAGCACGGGTTAGATACAGAGTAAAGCTCCTCCCAGGACAGGTACAGCACGGGTTAGATACAGAGTAAAGCTCCCTCTACATTTCCCCAACAACGTACTTCAGCCCCAAATTCAGAAACGTTCCTCCTGCTTCTCCATGATGTGATTTTTTCCAGTTCTGACACCAGATGTGGTCTGTGGCCTCATTCAGTGAGAGCTAGCAATTCTACTTCTAGTTAGAGACAGTTTTTTGCTTTGGAATAGGCTGTGTATCCCAAACTCACTTCACATAGGACTCTCGCAGACAGAGTCGCTTTCCATCAGTAAACCCAGTTGCCAGAGGAGCGAGGAACCCTCTGCTTTCATATCCGAAGGTGAAAAACATACCTTCGGGGTCCTAGAGGCTGCTGGATTCACTGACTCGATGCACCTGGAAATGGCAAATAGGTCCTGCGGGACAATAGCGAGAGCTGGGTGGTAGAGACAGAAACAAACAGCTGACTACAAACTGGAGAAACTGAAAGGGGAGAGGAGAGAGAGATCTGGAAACCTGGATGTGTCCTGGACTAGCAACACTGGGGGGGAAAAAAATTACTACCTCAGTAAAAGAAAACACTAGCACGTAAAAATAGTGAGAGGTTCAAACTATCAGAAAAAGGCTGGGGCTGTTTTCACTAAGAGGGAAGGCTCAGGGGCAACCTGATAGAGGTCTTTAAAATTATGAAAAGGGTTTGATAGGGTAGACGTAGAAATGTTTCCACTTGTTGGGGGGAGACCAGAACTAGGGAGCCATCAATATAAGACAGTCACTAATAAATCCAATGGGGAATTCAGGAGAAACTCCTTTCCCGAGAGTGGTGAGAATGTGGAACTCGCTCCCACAGGGAGTGGTTGAGGTGAATAGTGTCGATACATTTAAGGGGGAAGCTGGATAAACACATGCGGGAGAAAGGAATAGAAGGATGTGGTGATAGGGGGAGATGAAGTGGGGGGGGGGGGGGGGGGGAAAAGAGACTCGTGCGGAGCATAAACATTGTTAGGTACTGGTTGAGCTGAATGGGCTATTTCTGTGTTGTAAATCCCATGTAAACGAAGACAGTTGGTTCCCTTTTTGTTTTCTCCTCTGTTACTTTTTTTAATAGAGGCGTCCAACTTTTCTGCCAGCTGCTACAATCTCTTGTTGGCCCTGAAGTTATTAGTTACTTTCATCCTTAAAAAAATAAGAACAGACTTGCATTTCTATAGCACCTTTCATGAACCCAGGACCAGCTGAAGTGCCTTACAGTCAACCTGGGACTTTGTGAAGTGTAGTCCCTGCTGCAATGTGGGGAAATGGGGTGGCCAATTTATGCACAGCAAGCTCCCAGAGGCAGCAGTGAAGGAAATGGGGTCATCTGTTGAGGGATAAAGGTGGAACAGGAAAAGATGCAAACCGTTACCTTCCTCGGTGGTGGTGGCCCTGCGGGTTTCTTCTCTTCGGGAGATGTTGTCGCAGGCCAGCACCGTCACCTGGGTGCACTTGCCGTACAGGTCCACCACGCCCCACACCTGCGGGGGCAGTCCCGCGGCCGCTACCCCACAGTCCCGCCCGTTCACCCACAGGTGCAGCTCGCCCCCGGCCGTCCGCTGGATGCCCACTTTGTCGCCCTCGCTCAGCTGGTCCAGGTCCTGCCCGTACTCCTCCAGCACCGAGCGCCCATCCCGCAACACCGAGCAGCCGGAGATGATCCACGAGCCGCCCTTCAGCCCGGTGGCACTGCTGGGGAAGTCCAAGGTGTTGGGATCTAGGGCAGTCACCCCGATCTCGATCGAACCACTCCAGGAGTTTACCTGTTCAGCAAAGACAAAGAGACAATGAAGCTATCAGAAACATTGAAACATATAAAAATTTGCAGAGGGATTGACAGGATAGATTCTGAACGGCTGTATTCCCCTGGCTGGAGAGTCTGGAACTCGGGGGGGGAATTCTCAGGATAAGGGGTCGCTCATTCGGACTGAGATGAGGAAAAATTTGTTCACTCAAGGGGGTTAATCTTTGGAATTCTCTACACCAGGGAACTGTGGATGCTCAGATGATGAGTATATTCAAGGTGGAGATAGATAGATTTTTGGATTCTGAGGGAACCAAGTGATATTGGGATGGAGAGAAAAAGACTATTTGTTCTGGTTGGGGCATCAGTGACAATGAATCATTAAGAGACTGAGGAAGAGAGTTAGGAGTAGGTGACTTCTTAATATTGTATGACGCTGGGGTACAGTACTGCTGGGTACAGGTCTGTCACTGTATAACACTGGGGTACAGTACTGGTGGGCACAGGTCTGTCACTGTATAACACTGGGGTACAGTACTGGTGGGTGCAGGTCTGTCACTGTATAATACAGGAGTACAGTACTGGTGGGGGACAGGTCTGTCACTGCATAACACAGGAGTACAGTACTGGTGGGTACAGGTCTGTCACTGTATAACACAGGAGTACAGTACTGGTGGGGGACAGGTCCGTCACTGTATAACACTGGGGTACAGTACCGGTGGGGGACACGTCTGTCACTGTATAACACTGGGGTACAGTACTGCTGGGTACAGGTGTGTCACTGTATAACACTGGGGTACAGTACTGGTGGGTGCAGGTTTGTCACTGTATAACACTGGGGTACAGTACTGGTGGGTGCAGGTCTGTCAGTGGGGCAGTCAGTAGTTTAAAATAATGCACTAAATTCACTTGTGTCAGCCCTTCAAAACACTCCCACAGGGGATGCTGAGACCAAGTGGGCCCACATCAGAGACGCCATCTATGAGTCAGCTTTGACCACCTACGGCAAAAGTGCGAGGAGAAATGCAGACTGGTTTCAATCTCATAATGAAGAGCTGGAACCCGTCATAGCCGCTAAGCGCATTGCACTGTTGAACTACAAGAAAGCCCCCAGTGAGTTAACATCCGTAGCACTTAAAGCAGCCAGAAGCACTGCACAAAGAACAGCCAGGCGCTGCGCAAACGACTACTGGCAACACCAATGCAGTCATATTCAGCTGGCCTCAGACACCGGAAACATCAGAGGAATGTATGATGGCATTAAGAGAGCTCTTGGGCCAACCATCAAGTAGATCGCCCCCCTCAAATCTAAATCAGGGGACATAATCACTGACCAACACAAACAAATGGACTGCTGGGTTGAGCACTACATAGAACTGTACTCCAGGGAGAATGTTGTCACTGAGACCGCCCTCAATGCAGTCCAGTCTCTGCCAGTCATGGATGAGCTGGACATACAGCCAACAAAATCGGAACTCAGTGATGCCATTGATTCTCTAGCCAGCGGAAAAGCCCCTGGGAAGGACAGCATTACCCCTGAAATAATCAAGAGTGCCAAGCCTGCTATACTCTCAGCACTACATGAACTGCTTTGCCTGTGCTGGGACGAGGGAGCAGTACCCCAGGACATGCGCGATGCCAATATCATCACCCTCTATAAAAACAAAGGTGACCGAGGTGACTGCAACAACTACCGTGGAATCTCCCTGCTCAGCATAGTGGGGAAAGTCTTTGCTCGAGTCGCTCTAAACAGGCTCCAGAAGCTGGCCGAGCGCGTCTACCCTGAGGCACAGTGTGGCTTTCGTGCAGAGAGATCGACCGTTGACATGCTGTTCTCCCTTCGTCAGATACAGGAGAAATGCCGTGAACAACAGATGCCCCTCTACATTGCATTCATTGATCTCACCAAAGCCTTTGACCTCGTCAGCAGACATGGTCTCTTCAGACTACTAGAAAAGATTGGATGTCCACCAAAGCTACTAAGTATCATCACCTCATTCCATGACAATATGAAAGGCACAATTCAACATGGTGGCTCCTCATCAGAGCCCTTTCCTATCCTGAGTGGTGTGAAACAGGGCTGTGTTCTCGCACCCACACTTTTTGGGATTTTCTTCTCCCTGCTGCTTTCACATGCGTTCAAGTCCTCGGAAGAAGGAATTTTCCTCCACACAAGATCAGGGGGCAGGTTGTTCAATCTTGCCCGTCTAAGAGCGAAGTCCAAAGTACGGAAAGTCCTCATCTGGCAACTCCTCTTTGCTGACTATGCTGCTTTAACATCTCACACTGAAGAGTGCCTGCAGAGTCTCATCGACAGGCTGCCTGCAATGAACTTGGCCTAACCATCAGCCTCAAGAAAACGAACATCATGGGGCAGGACGTCAGAAATGCTCCATCCATCAATATCGGCGACTACGCTCTGGAAGTGATTCAAGAGTTCACCTACCTAGGCTCAACTATCACCAGTAACCTGTCTCTAGATGCAGAAATCAACAAGCGCATGGGAAAGGCTTCCACTGCTATGTCCAGACTGGCCAAGAGAGTGTGGGAAAATGGCGCACTGACACGGAACACAAAGGTCCGAGTGTATCAAGCCTGTGTCCTCAGTACCTTGCTCTATGGCAGCGAGGCCTGGACAACGTATGTCAGCCAAGAGCGACGTCTCAATTCATTCCATCTTCGCTGCCTCCGGAGAATACTTGGCATCAGGTGGCAGGACCGTATCTCCAACACAGTAGTCCTCGAGGCGGCCAACATCCCCAGCTTATACACACTACTGAGTCAGCGGCGCTTGAGATGGCTTGGCCATGTGAGCCGCATGGAAGATGGCAGGATCCCCAAAGACACATTGTACAGCGAGCTCGCCACTGGTATCAGACCCACCGGCCGTCAATGTCTCCGCTATAAAGACGTCTGCAAACGCGACATGAAATCCTGTGACATTGATCACAAGTCGTGGGAGTCAGTTGCCAGCAATTGCCAGAGCTGGCGGACAGCCACAAAGGCGGGGCTAAAGTGTGGTGAGACGAAGAGACTTAGCAGTTGGCAGGAAAAAAGACAGAGGCGCAATGGAAGAGCCAACTGTGTAACAGCCCCGACAATCAAATTTTTCTGCAGCACCTGTGGAAGAACCTGTCACTCTAGAATTGGCCTTTATAGCCACTCCAGGCGCTGCTCCACACACCACTGACCACCTCCAGGCGCTTACCCATTGTCTCTCGAGATAAGGAGATATTGTACGATTATTAGGTTGCTAAAAGTTACTAACCAACATACTGATTGTTAGAATCTCGCCATTATAAGCTAACAAATGACTTATTATTAACTAACATTTAGCTTTATTAGAATCCTTCTTTGTAGTATGGTAAAGTGAAAAATTTAGGAAAAATGGTACAGTATAGACAAGATGTCAAGGCAGAGGGATTCTGGGAGGTTAAGTCAAGTTTGAAAACTTGCAGTAAAAGCGTTAGACTGTGAGAACAGACAGTGAACACAGCTTCTGCATAGTTTTGTCTCGTAGTGAGATAAGGCATCCTCGGAAAAGTACAAGAACTGAGATAAGGTGGTTAACACAAAGATATTTTTCCATGTATTAGTTGCATAAATGCAGAAGGTTAGCAACCATCATAAAACGATCCTTGGTTGGTTGTGAAAGACATCCTTTAATACAACACTGATCGGTATGAGCGGAGGGTTAACTGTGAAGCTGCCAGGATAAATTGAATCCTGACTTTGCCACTATGTGGCAGAGAATTTACACAACAAGAAGCTACGAGAGAGGGAGAGAGAGAGAGGAGAGAGAGAGAATAGAGAAGAGAAGAGAAAGAGAGCAAACAAGAGCGCCAAAAGCTTGAAGACCACAAGCTGCGAGAGAGTGTCGTGCACTCTGTCGTCCAGTCTCTGATATGGGCGAGACTGTTAATTACTGCCCGTGTTTGTGACTATGGTTTATCTGAGAACTGAACAAACTTTTCCTTACCTTTATCTCAATAAAGTCGATTCGCAATGACCTGTTTGCTGCAAAGTCTGTTCCCACCTTAGAAGTGGGTGCAAAACACCCTTATCTTATCAAAAATCTTACAAGTGGCGTACCTTAAATATGCATCCCACATTAATGTTCATCAATTTGATGGAGACCATCCCTCAAATCCATTAAGTATTAACACAGTCTGTAAGCTCAGTAACTTAGGAGCTGGCGCGCAGAGTTCGTACCGATCGATTCCTCTTGTAGACAAATCGACTATTTTACATTTCTTTTCTACATGCTGCATCTCGGTGACATCATCTGACATGGTGTCTGATCTCAAATGTACTTTGCCCCAATACCCAGCTCTATCCCCACCTCCACCTCTCTCAACCCCTCCACTGCCTCGGTCTTCAGAGTACTTGTCTGACATCCAGTCCTGAATGAGATGCAATTTCCATCAAATAAACAGTGGGAAGACTGAAGCCATTGTCTTCGGACCCCGGCACAAACTCCATTCCGTGGCCACCAACTCCATCTCTCTCCCTGGCCACTGACTGAGGCTGAACCATACTGCTGGTAACTTTGGCGTCATATATGATTCTGAGCGGAGTTTCTGAAGCAATATCCTCTCCATCACTGAAGCTACCTATTTTCTTGTCCTCATCAGCGCCAGTCTCTGTCCCCGCCTTGGTTTATCCACTGCTGAAAACCCTCATCCATGCCTTCAGACTCGACTATTCCAATGTTCTGCTGACCAGCCTCCCACCTTCCCACTTGAGCTCATCCAAAAACTCTGCCTCCTGTATCCTCACTCGCACCAAGTCCCGTTCACCCATCACCGCCCCCGCTTAAATCCCTTCATCGCTTTGATCCTCCCCATCTCCTCCACCTCTACAACTCTCTGTGATCTCTGTGCTCCTCCAATGCTGGCCCCTTGCACATCACTCATTTTAATTGTTCCACCATCGGCGGCCGTGCCTTCAGCTGCCTGGGCCCTAAACTTTGGAATTCCCTCCTCCTTTAAGACGCTGCTTAAAACTTACCTCTTTGGCAAAGCCTTTATAGAATCACAGAATGGTTACAGCACAGGTGACGAACATTTGGCCCACTGTGTCCATGTTGGCTCTGCATGAGCAACTCAGCTAGTCCTGCTCCCCCACATCTTCCCGGTAGCCCTGCAAATCTTGTCTTTTCCGATAATTATCCAATTCCTTTTGAAAGCCATGATTGAATCTGCCTCCACCACGCTGTCAGGCAGTGCAATCCCGATCCTAACCACTCACTGCGTGAAAAAGCTTTTCCTCATGTCGCCTTTGATTCTTTTGCTAATCACTTTAAGGTGGTGTCCTCTGGTTCACAGTCCTTCTGCCAAACGGGAACAGTTTCTCCCTAACTACTCTGTTTAAACCCCTCATGATTTTGAACACCTCTATCAAATCTCCTCTCAGCCTTCGCTTCTCTGAGAACAGCTCCAGTTTCTCCAATCTATCCACGTAACTGAAGTTCCTCATCCCTGGAACTATTCTCGTAAGTCTTTTCTGCACCCTCTCTGATGTCTTCACCTCCTTCTGTTGTGAACGCTGGACTTTGTAACATGATTGTAATTTTAAAAACTGCGACTTTTAAAAGTTGAAGATGGAGTTAGAGAAGTCAGGTGACCTCACATCAACTCTGCTGAAACAAGCCAGAAATTTTGGTTCACAGGACAACAGAGAACACAGAGTTTTCTTTTTAAAGTAGAGACCGCAGAGGTATAGCACCTGAAGAGCAATGGATTTCACCCTCCCAGACCTTCAGATCATAAGCAGGGAGGCAGGAATTCTGAAGATGCAAACATGCACGACAGGTGCTAACATCAGGAAACAATGAAAAGCCCAGGTAGCTCTGCTGAAACCAGACTTCTGGACTTTGCACATTGAAAAGGACTGAGATATTGACGTTTCATTCCAGATAAATTTAACAGATTTTCTGAAGGCAGACAGGCTGTAAGAAAGGAAGACAACTGGTGGTGGCAGCCTCAAGGGAGAGAGAGGGTAACCACTGCTCTCAGAAGAAAAAACTGATGCAGTGAAAGGCTGTTTTTAATTTTGAAGTTTGCAGAGAAGAAAAAGACCAACAGGATCACCAGGAATCGCCTTATTCACGGACATCCAGGTCGAAAATGTTCGGAGAAGTGCGCGAGGTTGACAGTGACTTTGAGAAAAATCTGGGAGATCCAACCCATTGAAACCGGGAGGATGCCAGGACTTTTGACTGCAAAGGATTTCACTGTCAAAGAGGACTGTTTAACATACAAATGCGGTGTGAGGTTTTTAAGCGGTTTAATAAGTAAATACCTTTCTTTGTACTTTGGGGTATGAGGTACTTACAAAGTATTATTTAGTTAATAGTTTAGTTGTTACAAGTCTTAAAAATGTGAAATTTTGTCATGTAATTCTTGAAATTTGTATGGGGGGGGGGCAGGGGAGTGGTTCATATCTCATATTGTAACGCTAACGGTCTCACTTTGGTCATAACACTTCCTAAAGTGCGGTGCCCAGAATTGGACACAATACTCCAATTAAGGCTGAACCAGATGTTTTATAAAAGTTCACCATAACTTCCTTGCTTTTGTACTCTATGCCTCTATTTATGAAGTCCAGGATCCCATATGCCTCATTAACCGCTTTCTCACCCTGTCCTGCCACCTTCAACGATTTGTGCACATATACCCTCTTCTGCTCCTGCACCCCAACTTACAATTATATCCTTTATTTGATATTGCCTCTCCTTATTTTTCCTACCAAAATGTATCACTTCATACTTCTCTGCATTAAATTTCATCTGCCATAAGTCCGCCCATATCACCAGCCTGCCTATGTTCTCGGCTGCGTTTGCTGACAACGCAACCACTAGGTGGTGCAGTACTTGCATGTGCGCAAATGCAGCCTCATGCACTGAAACGTCACTGTCTGCGATGTTTTGGGCAGCTGCCAGCAGCAAAGATGGCGCTGCTCAATTTATCACAAAAACAAAATGGCCACTTCTGGTCCCCGCCCCTGCTCCCCGCAACGGGTTGCTTAATGAATTTTAATGACAGTTATTAAAGGACACAAATCCAAATTTTAAACTGGTGAGCATTTAAAAAAAAAAAAAATCCGATCATTTTGGAAGTTGGAACAGATAAATAGAGCTGTTTCTGTGTTGTAATGAGAGCCAAGTCAACAACTTGATCCAGCATCACTTCAGTGATATAAAACAACTAGTTTAGTTTTTTTTGTCTAGCTGTTGTTTCATAAACCTAAATACAGTGGACATTTTGTTTGAGAATTTTAAATGGATCTGGCTGGAATTCCCAGCACCATACTGGCAGCAAGAATCCATTCTGCGCATGTGCGAATCTGGGAATGCACTGATGACATCGGCTGGGGAGGGAAAAGAGGGGGCTGCGTTGTCAGGAGTCACTTTGTATATTCTCTTGAAGTCTATCACTATCCTCCTCACAGTTCACAATTGCCTTTTTTATTCCACGGGCTTTAAACCTGCCAAAAAGCTTGTTATGTGGGACTTTATCAAACGCCTTTTGGAAGTCTGTGCACACCACATCAACCCTCTCTGTTACTGCATCAAAAAACTCAATCAAGTTAGTTAAACACGATTTGCCCTTAACAGATCCATGCTGGCTTTCCTTAATTTATCCACATTTGTCCAAGTGACTGATAATTTTGCCCCAGATTAAAGCTTTCCCACTACCAAGGTTAAACTGATTCAACTGCAGTTGCTGGGCTTATCCTTAAACCTTTTTTGAACAAGGGTGTAACATATGTAATTCTCCAGCCCTCTGGCACCACCCCCACATCTAAAGAGAATTGGAAGATTACGGCCAGTGCCTTTTAGTCATTCCTTGGCTCAGTGTCAAATTTTGTCTGATTACAAGCTGCGAAGCATCTTGGAACGTATCCCGATGTTAAAGGCCCTATAAAATTCCAAATTGTTGTTGGAAGGGGGAAGAATAGAGGGAGCGGAAAGGCTGCCAAACAGTAAACAGTACCCTACAGCAACAGACGCAATTTCCTTCCAATACAAACTGGATGCCACTCTCATGCTTATAAAACTAGCGTTTGAAAGCCATTAATAAACAAAGAATGAGGTAAAATAAGCTTAGACTGTTAGCATACAATTTTCAACTATATTCCAGCTACAAAAGGTCTTAATATAGTCCTAAATAACCACCGGGCCAGATCTTTCATGAGAGAAAATATCACACTGGGGCATTTGCAAATGCTCTCTGAATTTGGGGAAGAGTACAGGCAGCTTTACTCTGTATCTAACCTATGCTGTACCGACCCTGCTTTTCCGGTGGGTTCCGATATTTTTTAAAAAGCCGACCAGAAAACCACAAATCTGTTCCAGCTCTCAAGACCAGTCAGCTGTGAATATGGAGTGTTACGAACATTAGATAAAGATCAGAGTTTAGAAATTTCAATTCAGCTGTGAAATGGACATTGTGATTTTTTTTTTTAAAGCCAGTCTGGTCGGAAAGAAGATGCCAATGGGAAATGTCTCATCTCTGAAATTACCACTCAGACCTCAAAATTTTTATTACCAAGACGCTGGTGTCTGTGTATGGACAGGCTGCCGACCCTTGGGGAGGATGAGGAATGACTGGGTACAGTTTACATCTGCGGGCCGTATGTTGCACAACCCTGGTGTAAAGGGAGCTTTACTCTGTATCTAACCCCATGCTGAATTGTGCCTTTCATATTGTCATGGAATGAGGTGATGATACTTAGTAGCTTTGGTGGGCATCCGATCTTTTCTAGTCGTCTGAAGAGACCACGTCTGCTGACGAGGTCAAAGGCTTTGGTGAGATCAATGGAAGCAATGTAGAGGGGCATCTGTTGTTCGCGGCATTTCTCCTGTAGCTGACAAAGGGAGAACAGCACGTCAATGGCGGATCTCTCTGCTTGAAAGCCACACTGTGCCTCAGGGTAGACACGCTCGGCCAGCTTCTGGAGTCTGTTTAAAGCGACTCGAGCGAAGACTTTCCCCACTATGCTGAGCAGGGAGATTCCACGGTAGTTGTTGCAGTCACCACGCTCACCTTTGTTTTTATAGAGGGTGATGATATTGGCATCGCGCATGTCCTGTGGTACTGCTCCCTCATCCCAGCACAGGCAAAGCAGTTCATGTAGTGCTGAGAGTATAGCAGGCTTAGCACTCTTGATTATTTCAGGGGTAATGCCGTCCCTCCCCTGGGGCTTTTCCGCTGGCTAGAGAATCAATGGCATTACTGAGTTCCGATTTTGTTGGCTGTACCTCCAGCTCATCCATGACCGGTAGAGGCTGGGCTGCATTGAGGGCAGTCTCAGTGACAACATTCTCCCTGGAGTACAGTTCTAGGTAGTGCTCAACCCAGCGGTCCATTCGCTTGCGTTGGTCAGTGATTGTGTCCCGATTTAGATTTGAGGGGGGCGATCTTGATGGTTAGCCCAAAAGCTCTCTTAATGCCATCATACATTCCTCTGATGTTTCCGGTGTCTGAGGCCAGCTGAATATGACTGCATAGGTGTTGCCAGTAGTCGTTTGCGCAGCGCCTGGCTGTTCTTTGTGCAGCGCTTCTGGCTGTTTTAAGTGCTACGGATGTTAACTCGCTGGGGGCTTTCTTGTAGTTCAACAGTGCAATGCGCTTAGCGGCTATGACAGGTTCCAGCTCTTCAAAGTGAGATTGAAACCAGTCTGCATTCTGCTTCACACGTTTGCCATAGGTGGTCATTGCTGAGTCATAGATGGCGTCTCTGATGTGGGCCCACTTGGTCTCTGCATCCCCTGTGGGAGTGTTTTGAAGGGCTTTTTCAAGTGAATTTAGAAATTTTTGTAACCGCTGTGGATAAGAAATTCTGTTCGTGTTGATGCGCGGGTGGCCCTTCTGCTTGGAGTGATGCAGCTTCTTTGGTTTGAGTCTAACCTTGCTGCACACCAGGGAGTGGTCGGTCCATGACAATATGAAAGGCACAATTCAGCATAGCGACGCCTCATCAGACCCCTTTCCTATCCTGAGTGGCGTGAAACAGGGCTGTGTTCTCGCACCTACACTGTTTGGGATTTTCTTCTCCTTGCTGCTCTCACATGTGTTCAAGTCTTCAGAAGAAGGAATTTTCCTCCACACAAGATCAGGTGGCAGGTTGTTCAACCTTGCCTGTCTAAGAGCGAAGACCAAAGTACGGAAAGTCCTCATCAGGGAACTCCTCTTTGCTGACGATGCTGCTTTAACATCTCACACTGAAGAGTGCCTGCAGAGTCTCATCGACAGGTTTGCGGCTGCCTGCAATGAACTTGGCCTAACCATCAGCCTCAAGAAAACAAACATCATGGGGCAGGACGTCAGTAATGCTCCATCCATCAATATCGGCGACCACGCTCTGGAAGTGATTCAAGAGTTCACCTACCTAGGCTCAACTATCACCAGTAACCTGTCTCTCGAAACAGAAATCAACAAGCGCATGGGAAAGGCATCCGCTTCTATGTCCAGACTGGCCAAGAGAGTGTGGGAAAATGGCGCACTGACACGGAACACAAAGGTCCGAGTGTATCAAGCCTGTGTCCTCAGTACCTTGCTCTATGGCAGCGAGGCCTGGACAACGTATGTCAGCCAAGAGCGACGTCTCAATTCATTCCATCTTCGCTGCCTCCGGAGAATACTTGGCATCAGGTGGCAGGACCGTATCTCCAACACAGTAGTCCTCGAGGCGGCCAACATCCCCAGCTTATACACACTACTGAGTCAGCGGCGCTTGAGATGGCTTGGCCATGTGAGCCGCATGGAAGATGGCAGGATCCCCAAGGACACATTGTACAGCGAGCTCGCCACTGGTATCAGAACCACCGGCCGTCAATGTCTCCGCTATAAAGACGTCTGCAAACGCGACATGAAATCCTGTGACATTGATCACAAGTCGTGGGAGTCAGTTGCCAACAATCGCCAGAGCTGGCAGGTAGCCATAAAGGCGAGTCGAAGAGACTTAGCAAAATGAGACTTAGGAAAAAAGACAGAAGCGCAAGGGGAGAGCCAACTGCGAAACAGCCCTGACAACCAATTTTATCTGCAGCACCTGTGGAAGAGTCTGTCACTCCAGTATTGACCTTTATTGCCACTCCAGGCACTGCTCCACAAACCACTGACCACCTCCAGGCGCTTACCCATTGTCTCCCGAGACCAGGAGCCCAAAGAAGAAGTACCCCTTTTTTTTTCTCTTCAGTGTAGAGGGAGCTTTACTCTGTATCTAACCCCATGCTGTACCTGTCCTGGGAGTGTTTGATGGGGGCAGTGTAGAGGGAGCTTTACTCTGTATCTAACCCTGTGCTGTACCTGTCCTGGGAGTGTTTGATGGGGGCAGTGTAGAGGGAGCTTTACTCTGTATCTAACCCTGTGCTGTACCTGTCCTGGGAGTGTTTGATGGGGACAGTGTAGAGGGAGCTTTACTCTGTATCTAACCCCGTGCTGTACCTGTCCTGGGAGTGTTTGATGGGGACAGTGTAGAGGGAGCTTTACTCTGTATCTATCCCCGGTTTTTTTTCTTTTTTCTGTTATGTCGAGGGGGCCTTTATTCCTTAGGCCCCTTTATATACATATTTTTAAAATATCTATTAAAAACAGATAAATAAACAAAAAACTCAAATTAAAATGCCATTTTCGGCGTCGGCGATGCACTCCAGTTCCTCAAGCGTACCGGCGGACACCGCATGCTCCTTCTCCAGGGACACCCGGGCACGAATGTAACCACGGAAGAGGGGAAGGAAATCGGGGAGGACGGACCCCCCCCCACCGCCCCGACAGCCCGCAGCCTGGACCTGTGAATTGCCACCTTGACCAGGCCCAGGAGCAGACCGACGAGGAGATCCTCCTCCCGGCCCAAGCCCCTCTGCACCGGGTGCCCAAAGATCAGGAGCGTGGGACTGAAGTGCAGCCAGAACTTGAGGAGCAGCCCCTTCAAATACTCAAAGAGGGGCTGCAACCTCGCACACTCCGTATAAACGTGGAACACGGACTCGTCCAGGCCACAGAAAGTACAGGTGGCCTGGGAGTCCGTGAACCTACTTAAAAGTCTATTGCACGGGACTGCTCTGTGCAACACCCTCCACCCCAGGTCCCCGATGTAAAGGGGGAAGACTCCCGCGTAGAGAGACCTCCATCGGTGTTTCCCCTCGCCGCCAGATGGCAATGCGGACCGCCAGGGCGTGTCCAGCCGGCTGACGAGGGTGAGGAAGTGGAGTGTGTGCAGGAGCAGCCAGTACAGGAAACCCCTCCATGCCGATTGGAATGGCACGGAGGGCATTTCCGAGAAGCGGCTCGGGTTGTGCGGGACCTGCTCCCGAGGAGGGTTTCGGGGCCTGGGTTTGATGAGCAGTTCCGGCCGAGCGGGGGTCAGCACGGCCGGGAGCGCTCTACACTCCCGAGCCCCCTCGCCACCCGCAGTGAGGGGTGTCCCGGGGGTTTCGGCTACTCCTCCGCCCGCCAGACTGTCCCCGGAGTCGGCCGCCCGGACAGCCGAGGCGCTCTCCCCCACCAGTGGGGGAGCGCCCTGACTGGAGGCGACCATATTCCAGACTCGGAATAGATCCCGGTAAAAGACAGGCAACTCCCTCAGAAAGGCGCGGCTAACGGACTCCGACGGGAGCTGCGCGTCGTCTTGAAGGCAGTGACACTGGCAGAACAAATACATCGCCAGCGCACACCATCTGAGAGGACATTCAACGTACAGGTATCTCTGCAGGGTCCGAAGGTGGAGAGTTGCAGCCTGGGTGCGGACGCACACGAGCAACTGGTGTTTGATGTGGACAGTGCAGAGGGAGCTTTATTCTGTATCTAACCCCGTGCTGTACCTGTCCTGGGCAGTGTTTGATAGGGACAGTGTAGAGGGAGCTTTACTCTGTATCTAACACCGTGCTGTACCTGCCCTGGGGAGTGTTTGATGCTGACAATTGGTGCCTCTCATCTTGCTGAGCACAAAACCCCCGAGACCTCCTTTGACAGCGCAGTTCTGTTCTGTTGGGAGACCGCCACCTGAAACGTCACCGCGTTTCTCCCTCCCCAAATGCTGTCCGACCTGCTGAGCATTTCCAACACCCCTCTGTTCTCATCTGGGTCCCAGTCGACACTCGATTCTGCCCCCGGCTTCTGTTGCTGTCATGCTGGCGTCCCTGAGCCTGCCTTCCCAGGGGTCGGGGGGTGGGGGTGGGGTGACCCTCTCGTCGAGGCAGCGGTGAAAGGGAATCCATAAGTTGCCTTCTGCAAAAATGACTGGCAAGATTCATTTCAAAATCTCAAACTGGAGTGGGGGGGGTGGGGGGGGGGGGGGATGAAGAATGAAACAAGACTATGACTGACTGACCCCAGCCCTGATGTGGGATCCTCCCTTCAGATGCAGGCTGGATGGCGACAATCTGCAGCTTTTTAAGCAGCAGGAGGTTGATTTAATCACCAGCCTGTTTAATCTGCAGCAATATTCATAGTGGGAATTATAACTGTTATAATCATCAACCCCTAATGTTAAACCACCTTTGCACCCTCATTCCTGCTCCTATTCCTTACCCTCCCCCACCACCCCACTGCAGCTGGGGCACCAGCATCATCCCAACCCCACCAGGGGTAGGCCTCAATCCCCGGTGTTTCCTATGGGGGGGGGGGGGGGGTCTCCCCCATCTTCATCAAGTCGCCCTCACCTTCCTGTCGATCCGCACCTGGAAGACCTGGCCGTCCCCCAGCGGCTCCCGGCTCATGGCCAGCCCGTGGTTGAACTCCTCGGTCGGCTTGTTGCGCTTGGCCGTGCGGTTGCCGTTCAGCAGCACCACCAGCTTGCCGGTCCTCAGATGGAACTCGGCCGCCATCCTAACCGTCAGCGGTGGTGGGGGGAGGGGGTCCACCTTCTCTTCGCGACAACCCGGACCCACCTATCAATCCGCTTTACGGCCGCGGGGCAATTCTCTTCCCACCACTCGACCCGCGGCATCCCCGTCCACTGTACGGCTGCGGGGCAACTCTGACGGCCGCCTTTCGCTCGCGCTTGTGTTTTACGACCGCGCGGGGCAACTCTTCAGGGCAGGCGGCTCCCCCCCCCCCCACCCCCTTCCCTCCTGCTTTACGGCTGCGGGGCGAAGGCGGAGAGCGGGCGGCGGAAGTGACGGAGGGTGTAGGTGTGTTATGGCGGCCGAGTGAGGGTCGAAGGCGGGGAGGGCAGCGGCGGCGGCCCGGGGCCTGGGACTCGGGAATGGTGAGGTACTGAGGGCGTTCGAGTCCGGGGAGAGGAGGGATGGAGGGGAGGGAATTTTGGATTCGGGAGAAAGGAATCTGGGGTGGAGGAAGGATCTTGGAGGGAGGGAGGAATCGGAGGGAGGGAGGAATCGGAGGGAGGGGGATCTTGGAGGGAGGGAGGGATCTTGGAGGGGGAGGGAGCGTGGAGGGGGGATCTTGGAGGGAGGGAGGAATCGGAGGGAGGGAGGGATCTTGGAGGGGGGATCTTGGAGGGAGGGAGGGATCTTGGAGGGAGGGAGGAATCGGAGGGAGGGGGATCTTGGAGGGAGGGAGGAATCGGAGGGAGGGGGATCTTGGAGGGAGGGAGGAATCGGAGGGAGGGGGATCTTGGAGGGGGAGGGAGCGTGGAGGGAGGGAGGGGGAGCGTGGAGGGGGGATCTTGGTGGAGGAGGGAGTGTGGAAGGGGGTATCTTGGGGGAGGAGGGACGTGGGATTTTGGAAGGGGAGGGAGGGAGGAGGTGATCTGGGAGGGAAGGAGGGGGAGATGAGGGAGGGATGGTGAATTCTGAGAGGGAGGAAAAGATCTGGGAAGGAGGGGGGATCTAGGAGGGAGGGGGAGATCTGGAGATGACGGAAGGGAATCGGGGACCAAGGGTTCTGGGGAGGGAGGAGGATCAGGGAGAGGGGATTCGGGTGGGGGAGAGGGTTCTGGGGAGGGAAGGGAATCTGGGGTGAAGAATGTGTTCTGGATGAGGTCTGGGAGAAGCAGTTATTCTGGGAGAGGGGATCTGTGTGAGGACAGTGTTGGGGGTCTGGAAAGGGAAGGTGATCTGAGACGAGACCTAACACTGGATACTAGATCATGCTGGGCTACTGTTCCTTGCAACACTAGTTCTTGTTGGGGCACAGTCCCATGTGACTCTGTTTCTTACTGGGATCCACCGGTTCCTCATCCCCTCATTAACTGACTTCTGAATTCTTGTCCTCGCCTTTAAGCCCACTCTCATTCGCCCTTCCTTACCTTGTCTTATTGTCATTACACAGACTCTCCCCTCTTCGAACACTTGCCGGTTTCCTGCCCACCCTTCTCCAATCATTCTGCGCTCTGGTGAGCTGCCGCCTTGAACCACAGCAGTCCCATGTGGTGAAGGTGCGCCCATGGTGCTATTGCCCTTGTATTTCTAGGTGTTAGAGGTTTGGAAGATGCAGCCAAAGGAACCTTGTTGAGTTGCTGTGGAGCATCCTGTAGATGGTACACACTACAGCCATGGTGTGCCAGTGGTGGAGGGGGGAGCGGTTGCATATTGAGATTCAGTGGGTAGGGCGGTGATGTAGTAAACTGTGCTGTCCTGGGCGGTGTTGCAGGATAACACATCAACTCTGCCCTCTTGTTCTGCTGCGGTCTCTGCCGTTCAACGTGAACCTGATGATGGTTTTTCTTCCTCCTGGTCTAGCTTCTAGTGTCTAGCTCCTTCTGAAACTGAGACGATGCCAGCCCTACTGGAACGGCCCAAGATGTCAAGCGCAATGGCGCGGGCTCTTCACCAGCACATCATGAAGGAGAGAGCGCGGAAAAGACAAGGTGGGGTCTGGGGACGGGGTGGGTGGCAGGATGGTAAATGTGTGCCAGTGGTGGAGGGAGTAAATATTTAAGGTGGTGGATGGGGTGCCGATCAAGCTGGCTGCTTTGTCCTGGATGGTGTCGAGCTTCTTGAGTGTTGTTGGAGCTGCACCCATCCAGGCAAGTGGAGAGTATTCCATCACACTCCTGACTTGTGCCTTGTAGAAGGTGGACAGGCTTTGGGGAGTCAGGAGGTGAGTTACTCGCCGCAGGATTCCTAGCCTCTGACCTGCTCTTGTAGCCACAGTTGAAGTTCTGGTCATTGGTAACCCCTAGGATGTTAATGGTGGGGGTTTCAGCGATGGTAATGCCGTTGACTGTCAAGGGGTTATGGTTAGATTCTCTCTTGTTGGAGATGGTCATTGCCTGGCACTTGTCGTAAAGTAGGAAGGCAGTGTGTTGTTGTGATCTGGAATGTGCTGCCTGAAACAGTGGTGGAAGCAGATTCAATAGTAACTTTCTAAAGGGCAATTGGACAAATTCTTGAAAAGGAAAAAAATTGCAAGGCTGTGGGGTCTGTGGTGTCACAGGGGAGACCATAAGAAATAGGAGCAGAAGTAGGCAATTCACTCCCTCCGCCAATCAATAAGTCCGTGGCTGACCTGCCTCACCTACACCTGTCCGCATTATCCCCAAATCCCTAGATTCCTTTAGCATCCAAAAACCTCTCAATCACTCTCTTGAATATGCTTAATGACTGAGCATCCATTCCCTCTGAGGTAGAGAATTTCAAAGATTCACAAGTCTTTGAGTGAAATAATTTCTCCTCATCTCAGTCCCAAATTGCCAGCTCTTTATCCTACTACTCTGGCCAATAGTTCTAGACTTTCCAGCCAGGGGAAATATCCTCCCAGCATCTATCCTGTAAAGCCTGTTAAGAATTTTATATGTTTCAATGAGATTGCCACTCATTCTTCTAAACTCCAGGCAATATAGGCCAAGTCTTCTCAATCTAACCTCATAGGACAATCCCCTCGTCCCTGGAATCGGTCTAGTGAACCTTCATTGCACTCCCTGTAAGGCAAGTATTTCCTTCTTTAGGTGAGGAGACCAGGTAAGGAGTTAATTGGATAGCTGGTACAGGCACACTGGGCTGAATGGCCTCCTTCTGTGCTGTATGAGTCGAACCGGATGCTGAGAGTCATCGGTCTCTGGCACAAGCACTGAAACATGTAAGTATGCTTCAGCGGAGAGCTGGAGGGTTTTGGTGTTAATATCGTCTCAGTGGGTTGCACTCC
This sequence comes from Heterodontus francisci, assembly GCF_036365525.1. Lineage (NCBI taxonomy): Eukaryota > Metazoa > Chordata > Chondrichthyes > Heterodontiformes > Heterodontidae > Heterodontus > Heterodontus francisci. The sequence continues at coordinate 11,230,960 of NC_090418.1, read as the reverse complement.
CTCGGCTCTGAGTCAGAAACTCGTGGGCTCGAGTCCCATTCCAGTGACTTTAGCACAGGGTTGCCCAACATACGGCGCCCGCAGGACCGGTTCCGGCCCGCCAAAGGTTTCCATCCGGCCCGCGGATGTAGCCTGTGCCCGGGCCGTTCCTCATCCTCACCAGGGCTCCGTCATTGGAGATGAGAAATTTCCCTTTGTCGTCTTCTTGCAGAGCGGCCTTTTTAAAAACATCGTACGTCAGTTTCACAGCTGACAGCGGGAACAGCTGTTCCCCAACTTCGGACAGATTTGGGATTTTTTTTAAAAGCCTGCTGGAAAACTCCAAATCTGTTCGAAGTTAGGGAACGGCAGTACTCGATGTCAACCATTTTCAGCTGTGAAACTGACTTGCAATGTTTTTTTTGAAAAAACTGATCAACCATCTGCTGAGCGTTCCCACTCTCTGCATCTGTCAGAGAGAGAAAGAGGGAGGGGGAACATACAAATTAGGAGCAGGAGTAGGCCACTCGGCTCCTCGAGCCTGCTCCGCCATTCAATAAGTTCATGGCTGAACTGATTACTCCACACTCCCTGACAACCAGGAAGGGAGGAGGAGACAGGGAGGGGGGATACAGAGGGAGAGAGTGATGAAAAATGTAAGTCATTAAACTAGTCTTCTCATTTAAAGTTTCTTCACAAAAATGTACATTTGTTGTTTTGATTAATAGTAAGATAAATTTTAATGTCTTTATCTTTCTGAAATTGTCTCCCCAGCACCCCCATGTAAGACAACAATTGTAATGTGGCCCCACACGCGAAAAGGTTGGACGAGCCTGCTTTAGCACGTAATCCAGGCTGACACTCCCAGTGCAGTACTGAGGAAGTGCTGCACTGCCGTAGGTCCCCTCAGGTGGACATAAACGATCCTGAGGCGCCATTGGAAGAAGAGCAGGGCAGTTCTACCTGAAATTCTAATCAATATTTATCCCTCAACCAACATGACTAAAAACAGATGGTCTGGTCATTATCTCATTGTGGGAGCTTGCTGTGCGAAAACTGACTGCTGCATTTCCTTCTTTTCAGCAACGACAGCACGTAAAAAGAACTTAGTTGTTTTGTAAAGTGCTTTGGGGGTGTCCTGAGGTCATGAAAAGCGCTGTGTCATTGCAAGTTTGATCGTTCCTTCAGGACGCCTGTCAAGTGATAAGGGAGGGGAGACATAACTCTGGTTAGACATCAGACACAGCGCTATCTTGGAGCTTGCTACATTGTGCTCAGAAGTCGGGAGAAAAATTTCTCCAGGTTTTCTTGCTCTCGGGTTTCTTTCTTTCTGTCTGGTTTTAGTTTCCCTCTCCCAGGGGATTCTGTGTCTGAGGGGCAGGAGTGTGGCGGGGGAGAGCCGGTCTTCATCTGTCCTTCCACTTGTTAAGGGGGTGGAAAAAGACCAAGACAACTACCTGCATTTATATCACACCTTTAGCATCCCAAGGAGCTGCACGGCAGTGATTATCAAACACAAATTAACACCGAGCCACAGAAGGAGACATTAGGGCAGGGGACCAAAAGCTGAGTCAAGGAGGTGAGTTTTAAGAAGCTTCTTAGAGGAGGAGACAGGTTGGGGGAGGGAATTCCAGAGCTTTGGGCCTAAATGGCGGAAGGCTGGGCTTCCAGTATTGGAGTGATGAAAATCGGGGAACGCGAGAGGCTAGAATTGGAGGAGTGCAATGGAAGGTGAATGGAGGCGTGGCACGAGTTGGGAAACGGGCAGCAGAGTGAAGAGGCTGGACCGCTGTGGAGCATGTCACCCACCTCAGATCTACTGTGGTGTGCAGTGTGGGGGGGGGGTTTGCTGGTCGAAGTGCGGCGGATAGCTTAGACGGGGCTCCGTCGTACCAAAAGCTTGGAAACCTCTGATGTGGCTGGAGCCAGCCCCAGCCATGCAATCTTCAGGGTAAAACACTCTGCAGTCATTTATCGGAACCTAGAAGCAGGAGGAAGCAATACAGCCCCTGGAACTTGTTCCGCCATTCGGTGAGATCATGGCTGATCTGAGACCTAACTCGCTATACCTGCCTTTTTCTCCATATCCCTTAACGGTTAACAAAAATCTTATCAATTTCAGATTTAAAGTTAACAATTGATCTATCGTCAACCACTGTCCAAATTGCATGTAGAAGTGTTTCCTAACTTCATGCTTGAAAGGCCTAACTTTAATTTTTAGACTATGCCCCCAGTCAGCGTTCCTTCTAATTTACTTTTTTTTGAAGTGCGCAGTCCCTTTAAATATTTTTGCTTGGCCGCACAGGCGCAGTAACTTAAAGGGGCTGATTTGTGCACAGCCTGTGCAGGAAGTTTTGTGTTGCTGCACGGCCACACTAATTATAGGGAATGTCGCCTCACATCTGAGACTCCCCAACCAATGGAATTAGTTTCTCTGTGTCTACCCTGTATGTTCCCCATAATATCCTGAAAACTGTAATCACCCCTTAACCTGCTAAATTCCAGGGAATGCAGCCCTAGTTTGTGTAATCTCACCTTGTAATTTAACCCTTGGAGTCCAGGTATCGTTCTGGTAAATCGACACTGCACTCCCTCCCAGGCCAATACACCCACAAACTTGGAAAAAAATTCAGGACCATCTCTGAAAAGAGAGAGAAGTCTCTGTCGTGCCTTTCACAGTCCCAAAGTGCTTCACAGCCAACGAAGTACTTCTCGAGTTGTAATGCAGGAAACGCAGCAGCCAATTTGTGCACAGCAAGCTCCCACAAATTGCAGTGTAATAATGACCAGATCATTTGGTGCAGTAAACCTTAGAGCCCCCTCGAGCTGGTGCACCATTCAGTAACATGGCTGAATTTCTACATCAGCTCCACTTTGCTGCCCTACATCCATACCCCTTGATGCCCTAGTGCCCAAACATCTATCGATCTCTTGTCTTGAATATACTCAACGACTGAACATCCACAGCTCTCTGGGGTAGAGAATTCCAAAGATTCATTACTCTGAGTGAAGAAATTTCTCCGCATCTCAATCCTAAATGGCCAACACTTTATCCTGAGACCGTGATCCCTAGTTCTATACTCTCCAGCCAGGGGGGAAAATAGCCTCTCGGCGTCTACCCTGTCAAAACCTCTTATGCGTTTCAACGAGATCACGTCTCAGTCTTCTAAACGCCAGAGAATACAGGCCCATTCTACTCATTCTCTCCTTGTAGGATAACCCTCTCATCCCAGGAATATTACAGCTGGACAGACTTCTCCCCCATCTGGAGGAACTGCATTCAGGAAGGCTTAGAGGGAGTGCATTCACCGGAATAATACTGGAGCTCAGTGGGTTAAATTGCGAGGAAGGGTTGCGCAGACTAGGCTGCTCCTGTTGCTTATGCTCTTATGTTTATAACAAGGGGTGGCGTAGTGGTAATGTCACTGGACTCGTAACCCAGTGCCCCAGGCTAATGCTCTGGGGACATGGGTTCGAATCCCACCACGGCAGATGGTGAAGTTTGAATTCAGTTAATAAATCTGGAATTAAAAAGCTGGTCTAACAGTGAAACCATTGTCGATTGTTGTAAAAACCCATCTGGTTCACGAATGTCCTTTCGGGAAGGAAATCTGCCGTCCTTACCTGGTCTGGTCTATGTATGACTCCAGACCCACAGCAGTGTGGTTGACTCTTAACAAGCCACTCAGTTCAAGGGCAATTAGGGACGGGTAATAAATGCTGGTTCAGCCAGCGACGCCCGCATCCCACGAGTAAAAATTTTTTTTCACCCATCTCCTGAGACGAAGACCAGCATCCCATTCCCCTTGGAATTATTTTTTTTTGCACCTGTCCACTAGCTTCTAGTGATTTTCTTTGTTGTAATTTGAATGTAATGGCACTGAGGATCGAAAATGATGCTGAATTAGCCCAGTAGTCAGCAGTCTGGAGGCAGAAGCCCTTCATGCCTCTCCTGTCCCTGAGGCAGGAGCCCTTCCCTGAAGCCGTTGGCTGCTGCCCTGTAACTAATGCTGCTGTCGTGGCCATTGCAGAGGAGGAGGAGGTGGACAAGATGATGGAGCAGAAGATGAAAGAGGAGCAGGAGCGGAAGAGGAAGAAAGAGATGGAGGAGCGAATGTCGCTGGAAGAGACAAAGGAACAGGTAAGGGAGGGGGAGGGGGGCCTGGCTGGGTTGGGGTCAGTTTTGCCACTGGACTCCAGCCCACGCTGACTAGGTGTGAAACCCTCCATACTGCCGGCTGCAAGGGTCTGATATGAAACGAACTCTCGCATCATTTTAATCTGGTGAGAATGAACCAGCAATATCCTAAACTGACACTAACGTGACGCTTTCAGTCCCAGATGGCACAGGATAGCTGGTGTGCGGAAATAGAGGGTTAATCCCGTAGTGACCGGGGAGGATTTTCAGAGGTTGAGGCACGTTGTTGGAACATGACCAAAGGGCAGGAGGAGTGGGGTGCGGGAGTGCAGTAGTGGGCGAAATGGAAGCTGTCTTAGTCCCTAGTGCTGAGATCCTTTCACTTGAATGGGCCTTAAAGAGTGGGAATACACTTATTGCACTATGGAGTCTGGTCTTCTCACTTAGAGAGAGAGAGACTGTTAGTGCAGCATGCGGAGAGAGCGCGGCCCGTCACTCGAACGAGGTCCCTTGCGCAGCCTCGGAGCGCGCTGTAAAACCCCTCTGCCCCTGTTCTCAGCTCACCCGCTCCATCACTCCTTGCTCCATTACCATCCTCAGATTTCCAAAATGGAGCTGAAGCTGCAGAGCCTGCAGGAGGAGAAACACCAGCTGTTCCTGCAACTGAAGAAGGTCCTGCACGAGGAGGAGAAACGGCGTGCCAAGATGAAGGAACAGAGGTACAAGACCTGTCTTGGACGGTTTTCTCTCTCGACGTCTACGAGCATCGGGTGAGGGTAGGATTGGGTGAGGCTGTGAGGCCTTCTAAAGTTCAATAGCCTGTCAATGTTTGCTGTCCAGCCAGTTGTTTTTTCCAGGATGCACAATTCCACGGGTGTTGATTGCTCTCCGGTAACTCGTTCACATTTGAGCATACATGCGGCGAATGGTTACTGGCTGTTTGACTGTGTGTGGAGGGGCGAGGGGGGGCATGGGCATCGTAGCCAAGCCCGGTCCTGCCCGCTGCGCTCCCCATGTCGACACGCGTGCCCAGTACTTTTGGGAACTGGCCTCCCTTCGTGGTAAGGCCGCTTGCGTGATTTCCAGTCCTCATGTTGGGTGACATAACCGCGATCTGGAGCTTTGGCCGATCGTTGGTGGGTGCACACATTTGGATGTGGCCTTGGGGGCTGCTGTGATGGCGGCCGCAGCCAAATAGCCAGTCAAAAAATTAATCTGAAGGTTCAATCTTGGAACCAGGTACTGGAAGGAAATCAGCACCCACGGATCTGTACCCTGGCAGAAGTCGTGGGAGCGGTGGTGGAGGAAGGATGGTGTGGTTTCCCTGACGGTTGTGTCTCGGTGAGGTTTGACAACAACAACAACTTATATTTATATAGCGCCTTCAATGTAATAAAACATCCCAAGGCGCTTCACAGGAGCATCATAAATCAAAATATGACACCAAGCCACGTAAGGAGATATTAGGTCAGATGACCGAAAGCTTGGACAGAGAAGTAGGTTTTAAGGAGCATCTTCGTCTTCAAGGAGGAGAGAGAGGTGGAGCGGATTAGGGAGGGATTTCCAGAGCTTAAGGTCCAGGCAGCTGAAGGCACGGCCGCCAGTGGTGAAGCATTCAACGTCGGGGATGCTCAAGAGGCCAGAATTGGAGGAGAGTAGAGATCTCGGAGGGTTGTAAGGCTGGAGGAGGTTACAGAGATAGAGAGGAGCGAGGCCATGGAGGGATTTGATAACAAGAATGAGAATTTTAAAATCAATATGTTGCTTGACCGGGAGCCAGTGTAGGTCAGCGAGCACACGGGGTGATGTGTGAACGGGACTTGGTGCGAGTTAGGACACGGGGCAGCAACATTTTGGATGACCTCAAGTTTACAGAGGGTAGAATGTGGGAGACCAGCCAGGAGTGCATTGGAATAGTCAAGTCTAGAGGTTACGAAGGCATAAATGAGCTGAGACACGGGCGAAGTTAAGCAATGTTACGGAGGTGGAAATATAGGTGGTCTTAGTGACGGCGCGGATATACGTTCGGAAGGTCATCTTGGGGTCAAATGTGACACAAGGTGTGCAAACAGACTGGCTTAATTTCAGACTGTTGACAGGGAGAGGGATGGAGTCAGTAGCTTGGTAACAGGGTTTGAAGCAGGGACCGAAAACAATGGCTTCAGCCTTAAATAGTTAATTGAGGGAAATTTCTGCTTCTCCAGTACTGGACATCGGATAAACTGTCTGATAATTTAGCAACAGTGGGAGGGACTGGTGAGGTAGCGCTGGGTGTCGTCAGTGTACATGTGAAAACGAACGCTGTGAGTTCGGATGGTGTCACCGAGGGGCCGCATGTAGATGTGAAATAGGAGGGGCCCAGAGGTAACGGTGCGGGAGCAGGAAGAGAAGCGATTGCGAGTGATACTCTGACTACGATGAGATAGATAAGAATGGAAACAGGTGAGAGCAGTCCCACCCAGCTGGACGACAGTGGAGAGGTATTGGAGGAAGATGGTGTGGTCAACCGTGTCAAAGGCTGCAGGAAGGACGAGGAGGGAAAGTTTACCTTTGTCACAGTCACGTAAGATGTCATTTGTGACTTTGATAAGAGCTGTTTCAGTACAAAACCTGATCGGAGGGATTCAAATGTGGAGTTCGGGGAAAGGTGGGAATGGATTTGGGAGGCGAACACATGTTCAGGGACTTCGGAGAGGAAAGGGAGTTTAGAAATGGGACAGTAGTTTGCAAGGACGATGGGGTCAAGGGTTGCTTTTTTTTTTTTTGAGGACAGGAATGATTAAAGGAGAGAGGGACAACACCTGAAGAGAGGAAGCCATTAATAATATCAGCTAGCATGGGGACCAGGAGGGGAAGTTGGGTGGTCAGTAGTTCAGTGGGATAGAGTCGAGGGAGCAGGAGGTGGCTCTGTTGAATATGTAATCTGCGGGCGGTTGGTCCAGTACTGTTCTCACTACACTACACACCTATCCACCTGCTCAAATAAACCTTCCAATGGCCTAATGATACTGTGCAGCTTGTGGTATAATTAGACAATCAAAGGGTACTCGGTACGAGGCAGTAATCTTATCTCGGTGTTCAAATGACTTTCACGTGCTGCACTGATATTTTTTAAATTAATAACACGGCATTTATTGCCCGTCTCCTATTTCCCTTAAGAAGGTAGTGATGAGTCCCTTTCTTGAACTGCTGCAGTCCGTGTGGGGTGGGTGCACCCATAGTGCAGTTAGGGAGAGAGTTCCAAGATTTTGACCCAGTGAAGGAACGGTGATATAGTTCCAAATCAGGATGGTGTGTGACTTGGAGGGGAACTTGCAGGTGGTGGTGTTCCCATGCATCTGCTGCCCTTGTCCTTCTAGGTGGTAGAGGTCGTGGGTTTGGAAGGTGCTGTCGAAGGAGCCTTGGCAAGTTGCTTCAGTGCCTCTTGTAGATGGTACACACTGCTGCCACTGTGTACCGATGGATGGTTGTCGATGAAGTGGGCTGCTTTAGTCCTGGATGGTGTCGAGCTTCCTGAGTGTTGTTGGAGCTGCACCCATTCAGGCAAGTGGAGAGTATTCCATCACACTCCTGACTTGCGCCTTCTAGATGGTGGACAGGCTTTGGGGAGTCAGGAGTTATGATGCTTCTCTATTCTTCCCAAATAGATTACAGCCTCATGCGCTCAGCCCTGCTCCTCACGTGAGTCAGGGCTATAGCACCTGACACCTTTATCATTTGACTGGGGAGAGCTTGGGGTTGAGGTTCCTTATCCAGAAAAAGGCCCGTCTGCTTTTTTTAAAAATAAGTACTCATTCTTTGGATGTGAAGGTTGCTGGCGATGTCGGTGTTTGTGAGCAGTCCCTACTTGCCCGAGAAGGTGATGGTGGGCCTTCTCCTCAAACCACAGTGAGCAGCTTTGTATAAGGCTCGCTGGGCCACTTGGACAGGACGTTAAGATTCAACGACTGGTGTGGGACTTAGAGACACGTAAGATCCAGCATCAGGTGAGGTTTCCCTCTTTAAGAGGACATGAGGCTCTGATACTAAGCCAGATGGCCTGGGGTACGATTCCTGGTCTGTGGTGAGTGAACTGATTGAAGCAGGGGTCGAAGTTCACCCACTCCAATGACAGACGGGGAAGGTTCTTGCTCCAGAACAAGTGGACCTAACCTTAAAATTAGAGCCAGTCCATGAAGGCTTGTTTCTGGAGCATCCCCGATTCCCATCGCTCCACCATTGGCGGCCGTGCCTTCAGCTGCCTGGGCCCTAAGCTCTGGATTTCCCTCCCTAAACCTCTCCTCCTTTCAGATGCTCCTTAAAACCCACCTCTTTGGTCATCTGTCCTTTGTGGCTTGGTGTAAGATTTTGTTTGATAATGCTCCCGTGAAGCGCCTTGGGGACATTTTGCTGCATTAAAGGCGCTATCTAAATGCAAGTTGTCATTTCTGGCCGGCACAGGGGCGCAGTGGTTAGCACCGCAGCCTCACAGCTCCAGGGTCCCGGGTTTGATTCTGGGTACTGCCTGTGCGGAGTTTGCAAGTTCTCCCTGTGTCCGCAAGTTCTCCCTGTGTCCGCGTGGGTTTTCTCCGGGTGCTCCGGTTTCCTCCCACATCCAAAGACTTGCAGGTGATAGGTAAATTGGCCGTTGTAAATTGCCCCTTGTGTAGGGAGGTGGTAGGGAATATGGGATTACTGTAGGGTTAGTATAAATGGGTGGTTGTTGGTCGGCACAGACTCGGTGGGCCGAAGGGCCTGTTTCAGTGCTGTATCTCTCAATAAATAAATAAATGCTGCTGCTGTTGCTGAAATTTGGAAGCACTTTTTCCCCACACAAAGCATTGTGGAAAACTGGAACTTGCTTCCCTAAAAGGGCAGTGGGTGCTCAGGTTCAATTGGAAAACTTGCAGGACGGAGATCGCTAAGATTTTTGTGGAGTAGAGGTACAAAGAGATAAGAAGCAAAGGCGGGTCAATCAGCCATGATCTAACTGAATGGCGGAAGAAGCCCAAGGGGGCTGAATGGCCTCAGGGAAGCCACAAAGAGAAAAAGGTCAGAGACAAGCTCTTGGTAATAATATGGTCTGTAAGTGTAGCAACATACAGTACGGTTATCTCTCAAAGTGAATACGGCTGTGTACTGTGCAGGTTTCAGTGGGTAGCACTCCTGCCAGAAGGTTCAAACCCTGCTCCGGAGACCTGTGCTCAGAACCCAGGCTGATGGGACTGTATTGAGGGAGTGCTGCTCCGTCTGGATGAGACGTTAAACGGAGGCCCCCGTCTGCCCGCTCGGGTCACGATAAAAGATCCCACAGCACCACGGAAGAGGACGGGAGCTCTTCCTGCTGTCCTGGCCGATATGTTTTATTCTCCCCCCTGCACCCCTCCCCGCCAGCCATTCAAAAAAAGCACAAGCTGGTCATTCCCTCATCGCTGCTTGTGGGATCTTGCTGTGCATAAATTGGCTGCCCTCGTGTGAGGCAGCCCGGGCAAGTGCGAGGTTGGGCTTTACCCATCCCCCTGAAAGCGCTAACCCTCGCGAGTGTACTGTTTCCACCATCACCAGACAGCCACTGGTACCTCACCGAGGCGGGCTGCTGTTTACAGGTGTGGTCAGGTGGCGTTGTGTTGCCGGGCTACACGACTCGGAAGGCGTCGCTCACTTACTCCCCAGTGGGGTAGCGATCAGCCGCGGGAACGCAGAGTGACTCCGCCACTCGTGATGACTGGGGCAAATTGTCGCTCCCCGGTTTAAATTGGATGGATCAGCGCAGAGCTGTTGCAGAATGGGGGAACCTTCTTGTGCGCACCTCCGCCAGTTGAGCTAATGGTGTGATTCTTTTTCTGTCCTGTCGCTTTCATTCTAGTGACATGGGCACTCTGACTCAGGCAACCTACCCACAGGCACTGGCTGTCCATTCCAGCCAGCATCTGATCAACATCCAAGGTAAGATCACAGTCAACCCTCTCGACATCAGCCTTTAAACCAGATCGGGACAGGAGGAGGCCATTCAGCCCCACGAGCCTGCTCCGCCATTCGATAAGATCATGGCTGATCTGATTGTAACCTCAGCTCCACATTCCTGCTTACCCCCGATGACCTTTCACCCCGTTGCTTATCAAGAATCTATCATTGTACCACTTCAAAGCATAATAGATCGTGTTAAAACACTTTGAGGCATTTTAATGTGAAAGGTGTTATGTGAATTTAAAGATTATATCTATAACTGAATCTTTTGATAAGTATATTGAGTAACAGTACCATGTTGCACCTTCTTGCCTAAAACCAATTCAGCTGGAATGCTAAAGCTTTGTATTTCAACATAACAAGCTGTCTGGATGCCAATGCTCAATAACAGTTGGCATCAGCTCCAAGTTCCAAAATGAGTTGGCTGGTGTGAAATCATTAGCAAGTGATAGTGGACCTCGATCAAATCTCCTCTCGGCCTTCTCTTCTCCAAGGAAAGCAATCCCAACTTCTCCAATCTATCTTCGTAAATGAAGTTCCTCATCCCCTGGAACCATTCTCGTGAATCTTTTCTGCACCCTCTCCAGTGCCCTCACGTCTTTCCTTAAAGGCGGCGCCCAGAACAGGACGCAATACTCCAGCTGAGGCCGAACTAGTGTCCCGTACAAGTTCAACTTAATCTCCTTGCTCCTGTACTCTATGTCGCTATTAATAAAGCCTAGGAGGCTGTATGCTTTATTAACCGCTCTCTCAACCTGTCCTGCCACCTTCAATGATATATGCATATACAATCAATCTCAGTTTTGATATTTCCAGTTGACCTCCCGGCCTCAACACCTTTTTTGGGGGGAGGGAGTTCCAGATTCCCACTTCCCTTTGTGTGAAGAAGCGCTTCCTGACATCACCCCTGAACGGGCCTGGCTCTAATTTTCAGGTTCTGCCCCCTTGTTCTGGCCTCCCGCCCCCCCCCCCCCCCCACCACCAGAGGAAATAGTTTCTCTCTATCGACCTCATCGAACCCTTTAATCATCTTAAACCCCTCGATTAGATCACCCCTTAATTGAGGGAACACAAGCCGAGTCACCTCCTCTGAAACTTTTTGTATCTCCTGCATGCATCAAGAGTGTTGGGATTGAATTGTGCTTCAGCTGTATAGAGCCTTGGTCAGACCCCCATCTGTGAGTGCCGTGTTCAGTTCTGAGCATCACACCTCAGAATGAGCCTCGGAGAGGGTGCAGTGCAGATTCATCGGAATGATTGCGGGGCTAAAAGGATTAAATTACGAGGACAGGTTGCACAGACAATGCCTGTATTCCTTCGAGTGTGGAAGATTAAGGGGTGATCTAATCGAGGCAGTGGAAATCTGGAACTCTCTTCCCTGCCCCTCCATAATTCTGTGGATGCTGATGGGGGGACGGGGGTGGTCAATTGGAAATTTCAAAGCTGAGATTGATCGATTTGTGTTGGGTAAGGGGATTAAGGGTTAGGAACCGAGGCCGGGAGATGGAGATCAGCCATGATCGAATTGAATGATGGGACAGAGTGAAGGGGCTGAATGGCCTACTGCCATCCCTGTGAAAGGTAACAGATGCGTGTAGAGGTCTGTAATGTTTTCCCTCAATATTATTGCTATTCCTTTTTACACGCTTTGCCTGAAGGAGACACTGTGACCTGGTGAGGTGCGAACCCAAAGACACGTCATCCAGCGGGCTGTCCAAATTGGCTTTGCACGAACACACCCGCTGTGTACAATGGCAACGGTATCTCCTCGGGTCGTTTGACGTGCTTGGGCTAAATCGCTCATGGGTGGAGGTTTGACCAGCAGCTGGTGTTTCCCCTCACCCCCTGCCTGCTGAGAGCCATTAAGGGGACAGCATTTCACCTCTTCCTCCTGTTCTTGCACTGCAGAAGGGCACGGAAGGCCAGGCGGGCTGCTGGGAGATCGGCCGAAATCGCAGATGTTCCCGTCAGGAGCCATCGCGCAGGTACGTAACCTTCTCCGGGGCTGACTGGCAGGTGTGAGTTTGATTGCAGGTTCAGAGTATGGTACGATTGGAAGAAGCAGGGCAGCTCTCCTGGCTAATCCTGACCAGCATTCCACTCCACCTCCACCCAGCATCACTCTAAACTGAGATAACTTGGTCATTCATCCCGTTTACTGCTTGTGGGATCTTGCTGTATGCCTTTATTAGCCGAGGCATAGAATATAAGAGCAGGGAGGTTATGTTGGAGCTGTATAAAACGCTAGTTAGGGCACAGCTGGAGTACTGTGTACAGTTCTGGGCACCACACTATAGGAAGGATGTAATTGCACTGGAGAGGGTGCAGAGGAGATTCACCAGGATGTTGCCTGGGCTGGAACATTTCAGCTATGAAGAGAGACTGAAAAGGCTAGGGTTGTTTTCATTAGAGCAGAGAAGGTTGAGGGGGGAGATATGATTGAGGTATTCATAATAATGAAAGGCATTGATAGGTTAGATAGGAAGAAACTTTATCCCTTAGTGGAGGGGTCAATAACCAGGGGGCATAGATTTTAGGTAAGGGGCAGGAGGTTTAGAGGGGATTTGAGGGAAAAAAAATTCACTCGGAGGGTGGTTGGAATCTGGAACGCACTGCCTGAAGAGGTGGTCGAGGCAGGAACCCTCACACCATTTAAGAAGTATTGAGATGAGCACTTGAGACGCCATAGCATACAAGGCTACGGGCCAAGTGCTGGAAAATGGGATTAGAATAGTTAGGTGCTTGATGGCCTGCACATACACGATGGGCCAAAGGGCCTGTTTCTGTGCTGTATAACTCTATGACTCCTAATAGGCTGCGTTTGCCCACGACAGTCGCTGCACTTTAACGTCAGTTCATTAGCTGTGAAGAGCTTTGGGATGTCTTGAGGACATGAAAGTCGCTGAATGAATGCAAGTCATTCCTGCCAATTTTTACATTATTCATGCAGCAGTCTTTTAGTCTAGGACCCTTGAAAAAACTATGGCCATTGACTCCTTATAATCCTCAGCACATCCTCAGCAACCTAGTGCTTGTCCTACACACATACCTTACTCCTGTTTAACTGTGTGGGGCCGGGAGGTTTGGAAAGGGGCTTTTCTTAACACTGTTGCTTTATCAGTAGATAACTCCTACGTCAGGTCCCCAAGTCAGCATCTTGAGATAATGGGAACTAATGGGACAAGGAAATTTAAATTTGGTGAGGCCCCCAAAGCTCCACAGCACAAATCACAACCAGTGTAACTCAGAACAGATTATCTGGTCATTTATCGCTTTGCTGTTTGTGGGATCATGCTGTGCAGAAATTGACTGCCGCATTTCCTGCTTTACAACACTTCAGAAGTACTTCATTGGCTGTGTTGGGGGTCATGAAAGGTGCTATATAAATGCAAGTTCTCTTTCTCCCCCCCCTCCCTTTCTCTCTTCGTTCTGTATCTGTCTGTTCCTTTTTCTCTCCCTCCCTCCCTCTTTTTCACTCTGTCACTCTCTGACTCACTCTCTCTGTCTTGCTGTTACGACCAGGTGAGGAAGGGGTCTAGGGTTCCCTCTCAGCCTTCACCTGGTCTTACCATAACAGGGTTTAATTTTAAACACAGTTTTTTTTTTTTTAGCTCCCCCTTGGTGAATCCTTGTTCACCACTTTCCAATTATAAGGCAAAGAAACCAGCACAAACAGGCTTTCTTAGGTTTAAAGAAGAAAAGTTGAAATTTATTAAACTTAAACTCTAATTCGGTTGGCACCTACGGATACACGATGTGGCGATACACACGTGCAAATAGAGACAGAAAAGTGCATAAGAAAAATAAAGTGGTAAAGTTTGAGGCAATATCTGAAGAGTTGTTGTTATGGTTCTTCAAGCTCACTGTAGAGACGTTGATTGCAGGTAGATCTTGCTTTTCATTGGGGCCCAGTATTCTTCTTAAACCTTGTTCACTGTAGGAGACTTTCCTCTCTTGGGGTTCATGTGTCTTCAGTGGATTCAGAGGCTTGTGAGAAAGAGATGGGAGCCGACAGGAGAGATCTAGTTTGATCTTAGAGTAGGTTAAAGGTTCGGCACAACATCGTGGGCCGAAGAGCCTGTACTGTGCTGTACTGTTCTATGTTCTATCTTCTCAATCCAGGAGCAAACAGACTTTCTGCCCAAACTGTTTGTACAAATTCAAAAACGTAGATTTACCAGCAGGTTAGTCATGTGACTAGCTGTAGCTGGTTTCACCATGTCCGTTTGTGTATTCGGCCATCTTAGCGGTCAACCTGGAATGCGAGCTCCCCCCACCTTCAACGTCTGGTGATCAGAAGTCCATTGTGGGTTGAATGTGTCAGGGAATGGCTGCTTTGTCCTTCCAAACTCTGTCTGTTAATGTGCAAATGTCTTTTCCAGCCACGGCTGATCTGTATAACAAGTCCTTTCTTCACTCCAGTAACAGTTTAAGATCAGTGTTCATGACAAAATTAATGTGCCTCATTCTTGGCAGGTGGGAGCCGAGCATGACACTTGCTCTCTCTCTGCCTCGCCCTCTCCGTCTCTCTCTCTGTGACTCTTAGTGTGTCTCTTGCTCTCTGTGTACCTTGCTCCATCTCGCTCTGTCTTTCACTCCGTCTCTCTCACTCCACCTCTCTCTCTCGCTCCGTGCCTCCCTCTCTCTCTCCACGCCGCTGTCTCTCTTGCTCTGTCTCTCTCTCTCTCTGTTTCCTTCTCACTCTCTGTCTCTGTTTCCTTCTCACTCTGCGCTCTCTCTCAACTTCTCTCTCTTCCCAGAGTCGTGCATTCACAGCCCAGGCCGGATTCACAGCTGGACAGACGGACCATCCTCAGTACCAGACTGGCCAGTCAGCACATAGCAGTTACCCAGTCAGCCAGCCACAACATGGACCGCCTTACGGCCCAGGACAGGCAGTAACTTACGCAAGTAGTCAACAACTTCGAGGTGAGCCAGCTGTGCGCGACGCGCACTGTTTATTCAGAGCAGAACACCCACGCTCACTGGACATTATTACCCAGAATCTCCCACACATATGCTGAATGATAACGTTAAGAGTATTTACAGCAAAGGAAGGTGTCAGCATGTTGGAAATCCCAAAGAAACTAATATTGAATCAGGGACTCACCAAAATTAACATAAGCAGAATAACAGTAATGAAGAAAATAATGGCACTAAACAGTGACAAGTCCCCAGGCCCGGATGGTTTCCATCCCAGGGGTTTAGAGGAAGTAGGTGAGAACATTGCAGATGCCCTAACTACAATCTTCCAAAGTTCTCTCTATTCGGGAGCTGTTCCTTCAGCTTTTGGGGAATTGTGCATGTCACTCCGCTACTTACGAAAAGTGAGAGCGGAAAATCAGAGAATTATAGACCAGTTAACTTAACACCGGTGCCCGGAAATGGCTAGAATCTTTAGTTAAGGATAGAGTGACTGAACACCTTGAACATTTTCGGCTGACCAGAGAGAGAGCTAACATGGATTTGTAAAAGGTAGGTCCTGCGTAATGAACCTGACGGAATCTTTTTGAAGAGGTGACTAGAGGAGGGGACAGGAGAACGTCTATGGATATTATTTATATGGACTTCCAGACGGCATTTGATAAAGTCCCCCATCAGAGACTGTTAGCTGAAGTTGACACCCGTGGAATTGAAGGCAGATTGACTGAACGACAGGAGACAGGGAGTAGGGATAATGGGCAGGTACTCTAATTGGCAAGGTGTGACTAGTGGTGTCGCACAAGGATCTGTATTGGGACCTCAACTATTCACTGCCTTTATTAATGATTTAACTAGTGGGATAGAAACCTACATAGGCCAATGGCATAAAGATAGGGGGGCATTGAAAACAGTATGGATGGAAGCAGAAAATTACCAAGAGATATTAATAGCTTGCGAATGGGCAAAACTGCAGCAAAAGGATTTAAATGTAGGCAAATGTGAGATCAGCCACTTTGGAACTAAATAGAATAGAATGGATTACAGATGGACATTATCGCCCAGAATATCCCACACACGCTGCACATTATTACTTTGGTTTGATTGATGCCGTATTCTGCCAATGTTCTGCCCTCTCCCGCCTCCAGCTGGGATTCGGGTTACCAAAGTTTCTCATCTAGTGCCCAATTATCATGCCTCAGCTGTGCATATCAACAACAGTTCGCTCACTGAGATCCTCTCAATCCTGAGCCCTGACTTCCCAGCCAGGTGATTGAGACCAGCTCTTAGACCTGAGCTGAATTTCGTGTTCTTTCGGCCAGGAGCACCGAGGTCAGCCTTACCCATGCGCACTCCCAGTCGAGTTCAGGACAATGGTTTGTGAACTGGTTGCAACAGGGAGATGGATTGAAAAAGGGTTAAATTAGTTCAAAAAAGGGGGCATTCAGCTGCCTGGGCCCTAAGTGTTATGTGTATATAATTGTGTTTAATTGTTCGCAGGTTGTGGGCATTAACTCGGCATTCACTTGAAACCCCTGTAAATAAATACAAATTGAAACTGGCTATTGGGTTAGGAGGTATATGCTTGTAATGTGTAAAACTGTAAATATAAAAGTATGTAAATATTGGTTCCAGTTCTGTCCTTCACAACTGGCTTTCTGGAATAGATCACAAAGCTCTGGAATTCCCTCCCTAAACTTTTCCACCTTTTTTTTTAGAGATACAGCACTGAAACAGGCCCTCCGGCACACCGAGTCTGTGCCGACCATCAACCACCCATTTATACTAATTCTGCACTAATCCCATATTCCTACCACATCCCCACCTGTCCCTATATTTCCCTACCACCTACCTATACTAGGGCAATTTATAATGGCCAATTTACCTACCAACCTGCAAGTCTTTTGGCTTGTGGGAGGAAACCGGAGCACCCGGAGAAAACCCACGCAGACACAGGGAGAACTTGCAAACTCCACACAGGCAGTACCCGGAATCGAACCCGGGTCGCTGGAGCTGTGAGGCTGCGGTGCTAACCACTGCGCCGCCCTTTCTTTCCTCCTTTTAAGATCTCCTTAAAACGTACCTGATTGACGAGCTTCTGTTCGCCTCCTTATATGCTTCAGCGTCAGATCAAATTCTGTTTGATAACTGCTCCTGTAAAGCGCCGTGGGACGTTTTACTACATTTAAAGCGCTGTCTAAATGCAAGTTGTTGTTAACTTTTGTTCTTTTATCAGGGCCTTCCGCTTTCCAGGCGATGTCCGCGTATCTCCCACGTCAGCAGACTGCCTACGCGGTCCACGGACACTTCCCCCCCCAACAAGGTAAGGACCTCTCTAGGGGAGAGAGTCAGAGATTCGTTCTTACTACTGGGTATCTCTGGTGTCTCCCCTGTTGGCATGACTTGATTGGCAGTGGCAGCGTTGACCAAGCATCCGCTGGCTATTTGACATGGTGTGGGAATCACAGCTGAGCCTGCTCCCGTCTTCGTCTTGCTGTCATATGCATGGGCGCACTTTGTCCGTGGGGGTCACATCGCTATTGGGAGCAGGAACATCGGAAATAGGAGCAGGAGTAGACCATTCGGCCCGCCGCGCCTGCTCCGCCATTCAACGCAATCATGGCTGATCCTCTGCTTCAACTCCACTTTCCCGTCTCCTTCCTATATCCCTTGTTTCCCTGAGAGACCAAAAATCTCATAGATATACTCGACTGAGCATCCACAGCTGTCTGGGGTAGAGAGTTTCAAAGGTTCACCACCCTCTCAGTGACTTGCTCACCTTCCAGAAATAGCCACGGGATCTTTTACGGCCACCCGAGAGGGCAGGCGGGAACCTCTGTTTGGCATCGCATCTGAAAGACGGCACCTCTGACAGTGCGGCACTCCCTCAGTCCTGCACTGGGAGTGTCAGCTTGTGTTGTGCGCTGAAGTCTCTGAAGTGGGACTTGAACACACAACTTTCTGATTCAGGTCAAAACACTGCCAACTGAGCCACAGGAATACTTGGAGAGGACAAGTGTGTCTGTGTGTGTGTATAGCACAATGGGAGCCTGCCATGCTCAGTGCAGGTGTTGAGGGACTGCTGCACTGTCTTGCACATGAGGCTGTGTCTCAGGTGGACATAATTCCTATTGAAAGAAGAGCAGTTCTGTCCGGTGTCCTGGATGATATTTATCCCACAACCAACATCACTTATGCAGGTTATTCGGTCATTATCACATTGCTCTTTGTGGGAGCTTGCTGTGCACAAATTGGCTGCCGCATTTCTCACATTACAGCAGTCACTGCACTTCAAATGTGCACGTCCACTCTTTCCAGCAAATGTGGCTGATTCTGACCCCCACACCCCCACACAAAGGATACTGAGGCTAGTTGGTGATAGAGTTTGTCAATCTTGAAGTGAAGTTACGGGCTGATGAACTTTCTATTTCAGTGTTGCTCTGTTTGCTGTGCGACAGGATCCGGGTTCTCATCCAGAACTTTCTCGCTGTTTGTTACAGGCTTCATTCCCCCAAGTACGGCAATTCCGCTGCAGAAACAGCTGGAACACGCAAACCAGCAGTCCGGATTCACCGATTCCGTACGTAATCCCACTCTCCTCTTTCTGACGACAGCATTCGGTGTGTTCAGGTTCAGACGAGCAGATCAATCTGAGCCCAAGGTTCCTTTGAACAAACTATTTCCCACTCTCCACAATCCCAGTGGATTAAACCCCTTCCCATTCACATCCATTGTCCACAATCCCAGTGGATCAAATCCCTTCCCATTCACTCACTTTGTGTAGAATCCCAATGGATCAAACCCCCTTCCCATTCACTTCCATTGTACACAATCCCAATGGATCAAACTCCTTCCCATTCACTCCCTTTGCACACAATCCCAGTGGATCAAATCCCTTCCCATTCACTCACTTTGTATAGAATCCCAATGGATCAAACCCCTTTCCATTCACTCCCATTGTCCACAATCCCAATGGATCAAACCCCCTTCCCATTCACTTCCATTGTACACAATCCCAATGGATCAAACTCCTTCCCATTCACTCCCTTTGCACACAATCCCAGTGGATCAAATCCCTTCCCATTCACTCACTTTGTATAGAATCCCAATGGATCAAACCCCTTTCCATTCACTCCCATTGTCCACAATCCCAATGGATCAAACCCCTTCCCATTCACTTCCATTGCACACAATCCCAATGGATCAAAGCCCTTCCCATTCACTCCCTTTGCACACAATCCCAATGAATCAAACCCCTTCCCGTTCACTCCCTTTGCACACAATCCCAATGGATCAAACCCCTTCCCATTCACTCCCATTGTACAGAATCCCAATGGATGAAACCCCCTCCCATTCACTCCCATTGTACACAATCCCAATGGAACAAACCCCTTCCCATTCACTCCCATTGTACACAATCCCAATGGATCAAACCCCTTCCCATTCACTCCCTTTGTACACAATCCCAATGGATCAAACCCCTTCCCATTCACTCCCTTTGCACACAATCACAATGGATCAAACCCCTTCCCATTCACTCCCTTTGCACACAATCACAATGGATCAAACCCCTTCCCATTCACTCCCTTTGTACACAATCCCAATGGATCAAACCCCTTCCCATTCACTCCCATTGTACACAATCCCAATGGATCAAACCCCTTCCCATTCACTCCCTTTGTACACAATCCCAATGGATCAAAGCCCTTCCCATTCACTCCCATTGTACAGAATCCCAATGGAACAAACCCCTTCCCATTCACTCCCATTGTACACAATCCCAATGAATCAAACCCCTTCCCATTCACTCCCTTTGTACACAATCCCAATGGATCAAACCCCTTCCCATTCACTCCCTTTGCACACAATCACAATGGATCAAACCCCTTCCCATTCACTCCCTTTGCACACAATCACAATGGATCAAACCCCTTCCCATTCACTCCCTTTGCACACTATCCCAATGGATCAAAGCCCTTCCCATTCACTCCCTTTGCACACAATCCCAATGAATCAAACCCCTTCCCGTTCACTTCCATTGTACACAATCCCAATGGACCAAATCCATTCTTTCCATCACCCCAAAACTATACAAATTCACTGCTGTTTTTTTGACCCAGTTCTATGCTTTTAAAATTTCTTCTCCATGCGCTCTCGACTCAGCATTTCCAACCCATTGTCGAGTCTGTCCTTAAGGTTGCACTTTGTGACAGACTCCAACCTTTGCCTTGCTGAAAAGAGGTTATCACAATTTTTTTCTTTCAAATGTTTGGGCAGCTACCTTCAAAACCAGAGGAGAAATCTTCACTTGGATTCGATCTGCGCTCGGTGCTGAATCCAATGATGTCCTTGCCGGTAGTTTGGGAGGGGCTGCGATTGGATTCGGTAACCCAGCGTCACGTGGTGGGGGGGGGGGGGGGGGTGGAAGAGGGGAGGAGCAAAAATCAAGTGAGAATTGCCACTCCTGATCCAGTAATCCCACCCCACAGGATGGTCTGCTGGTGTGTGTAAGTTTGCACATTTGTGCGCGTGCTTGGGCACGTCAAGCGAGGGGAGGATCAGGCCCGATTGTAACGTCCTCCATGGTTGAATAGTAGAGTTATTAGTTGGAACAACATTGAATGCTGTGGATTGCACTATTTGAGGCAGACAATCTTGCAAGAGCCAGGACCTTTGGTTGATGGTGCGGGGGACTAAAAGAAGGTAAATCAAGAGCACTCTGACGGGAAGAGTGGCTGGAAGCACTTTATACTGGAGAGGGGAGGATGCCAAGAGAGTTTCAAGGCTTTAGCGTGTTGGCACTTGTGGTCAGAAAGGATTTAATGCCCTTTTATTTTTGTTTCAGTCGCTAACGTTTTGACTTTTCTCTCCTAGTCAAGTCTGCACCCTATGCATCCTCAAGCCCTTCATCCCAACCAAGGCCTCCTCCCAACCCCACAGATCCTTGTCCAGATCCAGCAAGGCAAGGTAACGTTTCCCCTTCCACCAACCAACCCACCCCCCTCCCCCCACCCCCCCCCCCCACAACCCTCCTCCAAGCCCCATAGGCAGCCTGGGTTCAAAGGGCACTGATAACAATGAGGTCTCCACCAAGACTGGCCAGCCGTGCCGGAACGTTCTAAAACCGACCGCAAGCCTCGTCGGCTCCTGAGAAAGGTTTAACAACTCAGCTGAAATTCAGAGCGAGGGGCAATGTCCGAAAAATTAAAACCCAGCTTTTTTTTTTTTACACGTTATTTACAGCATAGAAACAGGCCATTCGGCCCCTCTGCTCCATGCTGGTGTTTCTGCTCCACGCGGGTCTCCTCCCACCGCCTACTTCACCTCACTCTATCACCATACTCTTCTATTTCCTTCTCTCTTGTGTTTATCCAGCTTCCCCTTAAATGTATCGACACTATTCCCCTCAACCACTCCCTGTGGGAGCGAGTCCCACATTCTCACCACTCTCTGGGGAAAGAGGTTGCCCCTGAATTCCCGATTGGATTTATTGGTGACTGTCTTATATTGATGACCCCCTAGTTCTGGTCTCCCCCCACAAGTGGAAACATGTTCTTTGCATCTACCCATTTGAACCCCTTCCTAATTTTAAAGCCCTCTATCAGGTCACCTCTCAGCCTTCTCTTTTCTAATCTCTGTCTTTTCAGCTGCTGACGGAAGCCGTGTATTCCCGGAACGGTGTGCCTTCCTCTCCCGACTCTAGCCCCACTTGTGGCAAAGGAGGATTACCCTAAACCGATAGGAACCGAACAACAGTTTTACATGGAAGCGAGGGGGTTCTGGGAGAGGGAGGGTGGCGCCCGTGTGCAGACAGCCCACTTTGTGCTTGTCCTTTATCTGCTGTTCTTACTCCTATGGAGACCTCCGCCGCCCTCCCAGCCCTGAAACATTAACCTAGGGAGCTGTGAGAAAATATGCAATCTCTGATCACTGGATTTTATTTGGCAGGAAGTGGGGTAGTGGGGGAATTGGGTAGGGAACAGAGTTAACATTCCATACTTCTCAAAAAAAAAAACCCATACTCTATTGAACCCCCACCTCGGCATCCCTTTGGATCGTCCCCTTTAGCTGTTCTCCTGAGATTAAGAAGCCCTTCCCACTCCGATGGATTTGACTGACATCTCTGTCACTCAGGCAGTGGCTGCTCCGTACCCGTCCAGCTCGGAGAAGGTGGGAAATCCACGGCTTCTCGGGTTCCGACGTTTGGCTCCTTTCCTTCCCCTAACCCCCTGGCCCCCCCCCCCCCCTCCCCCTCCTAGCCCCGGCAGCTCAGCAGGATGATTTCGAAAGAAAATTGGATGGGCACTTGAGGAAAATAAACTTGCAGGGCTGCGGGGATACAGCCGGGCGGGCGGGACTGGTCGGATTGCTCTGCAGAGAGTCGGCATGGAGTCGATGGGCCGAATGGCCCCATCTGTGCCATAGTGACTCCATGATGATGACTGACTCTATAAGCTGTGACGTTCACGATCGCAATTGCACAGTGCGAGTTCAATCTTGCTTCGATGTGGCTGCGTGCTTTGGCGTGTGAAAGCACTGCGATTTTTTTTTAAAGACGTTTCTCCTTTGTCATGTCTTCCAGGCTGGGTTAACTTATGTCCACCCACAGAGGCCAGCATCACCTGGGGGCTTCCCACACGGCACCCCCCCTCAGCAGGCCCTCCCGGTGAGTAGATGGAGATAAGAGCGTGGGTTGTAATGCTTTGGTCATGGTTTGCTGCTCAGTTAGCACACTGCATGAACTGGGTATAGTGTGGAGCTCTTTTCAGAGGTCATGCTGCGGTAGTGCAAAGAAGACCTTAACACTGTATCTAACCCCCGTACTGTACCTGTCCTGGGAGTGTTTGATGGGGACAGTGTAGAGGGAGCTTTACTCTGTATCTAACCCCCGTGCTGTCCCTGTCCTGGGAGTGTTTGATGGGGACAGTGTAGAGGGCGCTTTACTCTGTATTTACCAACAGTGTTGCATAAGTCAGAAACATAATTGAGCTATGGTAACTCAGTCTCAATCTGTAGCTGCTTTTTCTGGACGCTAAGTTATAGGATCGTTTCCCACTGAGGTCTTTTCTTGTGTCTTTCCCAGACTGGATTCCAAACGACAAGTCAGGCAGCTCCCCGACATGCGTACCTCCAGCACAGTCAGGGCCAACGCTACTACCATCAGTAACAACCCCTGGAGAAGCTTTGATATCCTGCCTCCGGACACCCACAGTCTTGCTTCATGTAAGGTGGGGGGTGGGGGAAGGAGGGGCATGTAATCATCCAGTCATCACATTCAAGACTTGCGCCTTTGTGAATTGTGGAAGTTAGCCATTGCCTTTATATACATACAACGGCAGGTTTGCATCTCGTAATTTATCTCAGTTTAAACACAGGATCTCATTGGGGAGGGAGGGGTGGCAAATCAAACTGGAAGGATGTTAAATCACAGTGATCTGCCAACTCCCATCCCAGCCGGGCAATGTGGCAGGTGTGTGGTTCGCAGCTGTATCGTGTTCAGTTACTGGTCGAGCGGGGGATGCTTCATCTACCCGGCTGATCCCACCCGGTGGTTGCTGAAATGTTGTTTCTTGATGTGCTCGGGTCTAGGATCTAAGTAAGTTTTTTTTTTTTTGCATTCCTGTTGGAATAGCGTTGGGTGTGGAGTCCTGTGCAGTTGCCCCTCTAAATCCTTGCCAATTTTTCCCTTCCTTCTCCAAATGAGGTACAGTTGGGTGGGGTCCCGTAGTTTGGCAGGATTTCAACTGCAATGGGACGGCCAATCTAGTCCTCACTCGTGTGTTCCCGGAGGGTTGCTAGATTTCAATCAGCCCTGTGGGGTGGTAGCCCCCTCTCCCCGCCCTACTTCACTTGCCTTATACTTCAAATCAACTGAGTGACAGGCCTTGATGGTCGCAACCTCAGGACGTTCCAAAGTGTTTCACAGCCAATCAATTGCATTTTGATGTGCAGTGTAGCGAAAGAGTAGCCAATTTGCACGCAGCAAGCTCACAGACAGCCACGAGACAAGTGACTGGGTAATTTTTTTTTTAAGTGTTGTTTGAGGGATAATTATCGGTTAAATATCGAGTAAAACATTAAAATGCATTATAGCAGGTAGATATTTATACAGTGTGCAAATGATACAAATACGTTGCTCAATGTACACATAAAACCTTGTAACAAACTGCCTCCTAATTTGGTACTAAATTGACAGTCTCATTCAGAAAGGCCAATGGAAAAAGTGCTGCACTGGTGCATTTCTGAGGTGGGGACTCGAGCACATCGGAGTCAGAATAAGATGGAGCTCCCTGTCCTGGGAGTGTTTGATGAGAGTGTAGAGGGAGTTTTACTCTGTATCTAACCCCGTGCTGTACTTGCCCTGGGATTGTTTGATGGGGACAGTGTAGCGGGAGCTTTACTCTGTATCTAACCCCCGTGCTGTACCTGTCATAGAGATAAAGTGCTGAAACAGGCCCTTCGGCCCACCAAGTCTGTGCCAACCAACAACCACCCATTTATACTAATCCTACATTAATCCCATATTCCCTACCACATCCCCACCATTCTCCTACCACCTACCTACACTAGGGGCAATTTACAATGGCCAACTTATCTATCAACCTGCAAGTCTTTGGCTGTGGGAGGAAACCGGAGCACCCGGAGGAAACCACGCGGTCACAGGGAGAACTTGCAAACTCCACACGGGCAGTACCCAGAACCGAACCCGGGTTGCTGGAGCTGTGAGGCTGCGTGCTAACCACTGTGCCAACCCAAGCACTCCCGTCCTGGGAGTGTTTGATGGGGACAGTGTAGAGGGAGCTTTACTCTGTATCTAACCCCATGCTGTACCTGTCCTGGGAGTGTTTGATGGGGACAGTGTAGAGGGAGCTTTACTCTGTATCTAAACCCCGTGCTGTACCTGTCCTGGGAGTGTTTGATGGGGACAGTGTAGAGGGAGTTTTACGCTGTATCTAACCCTGTGCTGTACCTGTCCTGGGAGTGTTTGTTGTCACCAGGTGCTCGAAATCAGATAAAAAAGTGCTTCAATTCTCAGCATTGACACCCCGCATTTTAATTGGCAAAAATTCACTTTAAACAAAAACCTTGTGTTATACTCCTCAAGTTGTGAATGGAGCAGAATTGATCTATCCCTTGTGTGGGGTTAAATGGGTGGTTGCCAGACTCCATCATATTGTCCTCTGCCCTGTGGCAAAAAATACTCCTCTGCGCTGATTGTTCAGGCCTGTTACTCTCCAGATGAACTAGTTCCTACTGGCTCTGGTGCAGGTGATAACAGCTTTTGGTGGGGGATGGGGGTGGTTTGCTCTGTTGTCAGCTGTTCTGTAGCGTTCGATAAGCGTTAGTTGAGTGAGCTGTAAGATACGCACAACGAGAACATGAGAGTACAATCAGATACCCCAGCCGTCTTTTCATAGAACGACACAGTACAAAAGGAGACCATTTGGCCCCTCTCGCCTCTGCTGGCTCTTTGAATGACCTATCCAATGAGTTTCCCCTCTCCCCCCCCCACCCCCGCTCTTTCCCCGCAGCACCTGCAAATGTTTCAAGTATTTATCCGATTCCGTTTCACCACCCTTTGGAGTGCAGACTGTTTGGAATTGTTCAATGTGTGACTTTTAACAAAATGTTTTATTTTCTACTAAGAAATGGTTTCAAAATGTCGCTGCTTTGTTACGGTATTCTGAGTGCTGTGCAGGTATTAAATGTCAGTCTTCAAAATGAAAGCTCGTGCCCCTGTGCTTGAGGTCAGCGTGGATGGCGGAGTTGGTTACACAGTGCGGGTTAGTTGAGAAATCTGCCAAGGGGTTCTCGACCACGGTCTACCGCAAGCCTACCTTCACTGATCAATACACGCGTTGGGATTCTTACCGTTCCACACGCTAAAAGATTGGCCTTATTGGCAATCGAGTAAGGAGGGCCATTTGCTCACCATGCAAGCTTGATGCTGAAATAGGGCGAATCAAAGACATCCTGCGTGACGATGGTGACCCGTATCAGATCATTTCTCGCTGTATATCGCGCAAACCTATGAATGGGCCTAAGGCCATCATTTTTGGCCCTGAAAAGTGTCCGGTCTACCTCAGATTACCCTGGAAGGGTAATGTATCCCAAACATTTGAGCCAACAAGTGAAGCGAGCTGTTGCACGAAGCTACTATGCAGTAGCAACACGTGTGGTGTTCACCACTAACAGGATGCTGCCGTCAAGCCAAAATGACATTCTGCCTATCACACAAATGAGTAATGTAGTATATGAATTTCAATGGCAGTGTGATGCTAGGTATCTAGACCGTACGTCCCAAAGACTGGCGGATCGTATCAAACAACATGCCCCTTCCGCTGTTCGCAATGGGCAAGGTACAGGCCGTATCCAACCAGCCCATGCTTGCAAAACTCAAAACACAGTGCCCAACATTGAATGTGATTCCACAATTGGACAACATCTGCTAAATAATCCTCAGCGTGCTAAGAATTACGCTGACAACCAATTTAAGTTTGTCAGTCGGGCTCGCAGTGTGGCGCATTTGCGCGTATTGGGAGCTACATATATTAATACACATGCCCCTGACAGAAAGAACATGTACACACATTGCGCCTGTTTCAGCTGAACAAAATAAGTGACAGCCATGTGCTGATTCATCCTTCAGGGCAATGCCTTGACCAATCAGAGTCAAGCTGCCTGGTTTAAATTTCAAACAAAGCTTGGCAGTTAACTGTCAGTCACCATAAACTGGTGCATTCCCCCATGACAACACCTCTACCAATCAGAGTTCACTTGCCAACCAATCAGCACTCTCTTCTCATATAGTATAAATTTGTTGTTTCCTTTACATTGGTATTCTTGTAGCTTGTTCTGATGAGTGCAAGACGAATAGCTTCAACAAAATATCTCTATTTTCAACAATACTATAAGACAGTCATGAATAAATCCAATGGGGAATTCAGGAGAAACTTCTTTCCCCAGAGAGTGGTGAGAATGTGGAACTCGCTTCCACAGGGAGTGGTTGAGGTGAATAATGTCGATACATTTAAGCGGAAGTTGGATAAACACATGAGGGAGAAAGGATATGCTGATAGGGTGAGATGGAGAGGGGGCGGGAGGAGGCTCATGTGGAGCATAAACACCAGCACGGAGAAGATGGGCTGAATGGCCTGTTCCTGTGCTGAAGATTGTGTAAAATCAGCCCCCCCATTCCTGGTCTCCTGATGTCTGTTGCGTGGCTCTTGGTCAGTGTAAGACCCAGAAGAACATCGGCCGGATGATCTCCGCTGCGTGACTCCGTGAGGCATGCGTGAAATATTACTCTTGCTAAGGACAGCTCTGCTCACACTTGGCAGGTAGAGAAGGGAGATACAGGCTGTGTGACGTTTTACACTAGAGTGTGGACACAGGCAAGTCGGTCACTAACATCACCCCGACAGCAGCAGGGCAAGTTCAAGAAGGTAGCTTCCCCCCCCCGCCCCCGTTACCCCCACCCAAGGTGGTACAAACGCTGTCAATGTCTCCCATAAACTGCTCATGGCCACAATCAGTGGTCAGCCCGAGTTTTCTGATGTCAGGCCACCGCTTGCGACACACACACACACACACACTTGCGGGGACGACAGAGATTTCATCTGTTCAGCAACTTCTGACCTGCATTGGCTCCCAGTCCTGCAACGCCTTGATTTTAGAATTCTCATCCTTGTGTATTCAAATCCCTCCATGGCTTCGCTCCCTCTCTATCTCTGTAACCTGCTCCAGACCTGTAACTCTCCGCGATCGCTGCATACCTCGCAGTCATAGAAACATAGAAAATAGGAGCAGGAGTAGGCCATTCGGCCCTTCGAGCCTGCTCTGCTATTCATTATGATCATGGCTGATCATCCAACTCAGTAACCTGTTCCCGCTTTGATCCCTTTCGCCCCAAGAGCTATATCTAACTCCTTCTTGAAAACATACAATGTTTTGGCCTCAACTGCTTTCTGTGGTAGCGAATTCCACAGGCTCACCACTCTCTGGGTGAAGAAATTTCTCCTCATCTCAGTCCTGAAAGGTTTACCCCGTATCCTTAGACTATGAACCCTGGTTCTGGACTCCCCCCACCATCGGGAACATCCTTCCTGCATCTACCCTGTCAAGTCCTGTTAGAATTTTATAGGTTTTTAATTTTATGAGATGCCCCTCACTCTTCTGAACTCCAGCAAATATAATCCCAACCAACTCAATATCTCCTCATACGCCAGTCCCACCATCCCAGGAATCAGTCTGGCAAACCTTCGCTGCACTCCCTCCATAGCAAGAACATCCTTCCTCAGATAAGGAGACCAAAACTGCACACAATATTCCAGGTGTGGCCTCACCAAGGCCCTGTATATTTGCAGCAAGACATCCCTGCTCCTGTACTCGAATCCTCTCACTATGAAGGCCAATATACCATTTGCCTTTTTTACTGCCTGTTGTACCTGCATGCTTACCTTCAGCGACTGGTGTACGAGAACACCCAGGTTTCGCTGCATAGTCCCCTCTCTGTTTATAGCTGTTCAGATAATAATCTGTCTTCCTGTTTTTGCTACCAAAGTGGATAACCTCACATTTATCCACATTATACTGCATCTGCCATTCATTTGCCCACTCGCTCAACTTGTCCGAATCACCCTGAAGCCTCTCTGCATCCTCCTCACAACTCGCCCTCCCACCCAGTTCTGTGTCATCTGCAAATTTGGAGATATTACATTTAGTTCCCTCATCTAAATCATTAATAGAGATTGTGAATAGCTGGGGTCCTAGCACCGATCCCTGCGGTACCCCACTAGTCACTGCCTGCCATTCGGAAAAAGACCCATTTATCCCGACTCTTTGTTTCCTGTCTGCCAACGAATTTTCTATCCATCGCAATACACTATCCTCAATCCCATGCACTTTAATTTTACACGCTAATCTCTTATGTGGGATTTTGTCGAAAGTCTTCTGAAAGTCCAAATAAACCACATCCACTGGCTCCCCCTCATCAACTCTACTAGTTACATCCTCGAAGAATTCTAGTAGATTTGTAAAGCACGATTTCCCTTTTGTCGATTTCCAATTCTACCACTGTTCTCCAAGTGCTCTGCTATAAAATCTTTGATAATGGACTCTGGAATCGATTTTCCCCACTACTGACGTCAAGCTGACTGGTCTATAATTTCCTGCTTTCTCTCTACCTCCCTTTTTAAATAGTGGGGTTACATTAGCTACCCTCTAATCTGTAGAAACTGTTCCAGAGTCTATAAAATCTTGGAAGATGACCACCAATGCATCCACTATTTCTAAGGTCACTTCCTTAAGTACTCTGGGATGCAGACCATCAATCCCATCAACTTCCCCAACACCATTTCTCTAGTAATACTGATTTCCTTCAGTTCCTCCCTCTCACTAAACCCTGTGTTCCCCAAAATTTCTGGTATATTTGTGTCCTCTTTTGTGAAGACAGAACCAAAGTATGCATTTAGTTGGTCAGCCATTTCTTTGTTCCCCGTAATAAATTCCCGTTTCTGACTGTAAGGGACGTACATTTGTCTTCACTAATCTACTAATTCACTAAACATGCCAAAGACTTGCAGGTTGTTAGGTAAATTGGCCATTATAAATTGTCCCTAGTATAGGTAGGTGGTAGGGAAATATAAGGCCAGGTGGGGATGTGGTAGAAATATGGAATTAGTGTAGGATTAGTATAAATGGGTGGTTGATGGTCGGCACAGACTCGGTGGGCCGAAGGGCCTGTTTCAGTGCTGTATCTCTAAATAAAAATAAATAAATATAATCTTTTTCTCTTCACATACCCATAGAAACTTTTAGAGTCAGTTTTTATGTTCCCCGCAAGCTTGCTCTCGTACTCAATTTTCCCCTTCATCAGTCCCTTGGTCCTCCTTTGCTGAATTCTAACTGTTCCCAATCCTCAGGTCTGTTGTTCTTTCTGGCAAATTTGTATGCCTCTTCCTTGGATCTAATGCTTTCTCTAATTTCCCTTGTAAGCCATGGTTTGTCTACCTTTCCCATTTTACTTTCGTGCCAGACAGGAATAAACAATTGTTGCACTTCATCCATGTCCATGCGCTCTTTGAATGTTTGCCATTGCCTTTCCACCGTCATCACTTTAAGTAAAGTTTCCCAATCCATCGTAGCCAACTCGCGCCTCAAACCTTGGTAGTTTTCTTTACTAAGATTCAGGACCCTAGTCTCAGAATCAACTACTTCACTGTCTATCTTGATGAAGAATTCTATCATATTATGGTCGCTCATCCCCAAGGGGTCTCACACAACTATGTTGTCAATTATTTCCCTCTCATTACACAATGGCCTGTTCTCTAGTTGGCTCCTCAACATATTGATCCAGAAAACCATCCCATATACACTCCAAGAATTCCTCCTCTATGGTATTGTGACGAATTTGATTTGCCCAATCTATATGCGGATTAAAGTCACCCATAATTACAGATGTTTCTTTATCGCATGTGTCTCTAATTTCCTGTTTAATGCCATTCCCAACATCACCACTACAGTTTGGGGGTCTATATACAATGCCCACTAACGTTTTTTTTGCCCCTTAGTGTTTCTCAGCTCTACCCATACAGATTCCATATCGTCAGAGCTAATATCTTTCCTCACTATTGCGTTAATTTCCTTTTTAACCAGCAATGCAACTCCACCGCCTTTTGCTTTTTTTCTGTCCTTCCTAAATACTGAATATCCCTGGATGTTCATTTCCCATCCCTGGTCACCTTGCAGCCATGTCTCCGTAATCCCGACTATATCATACCCGTTTACATCTATTTGCGCGATTAATTCATCCACTTTATTGCGAATGCTCCGTGCGTTAAGGCACAAAGCCTTAGGCTGGTCTTTTTAACATTACTTGGCCCATTCCCACTATTTTTCACTGTGGCCCTGTTTGATTCTGGCCCTTGATTTCTCTGCCTATCACTTTTCTTATTCCCCTTACTGTCTTTTGTCTTTGATCCCCCTGACTCCTTGCAAAGGTTCCCATCCCCCTGCCATTTTAGGTTAGAGCCTCCCCAAACACTGGCAAATACTCCACCAGGACATCAGCCCTGGTCCTGCCCAGTCTGGCCTCTTATGCATCCCAATTGTCATCACTGCACCATTGGTGGCTCTGCCTTCATCTAACCGTGCCCTAAGCTCTGGAATCCCCTCTCTAAACCTCTCTTCCCACTTTAAGCTGCTCCTTAAAACTGAGATCTTTGACCAAGCTTTTGGCCACCTCCTTAAGTGGCTCAGTGTTGAATTTTGATAATCAGTTTTGTGAAGCAACTTGGACGTTTCACTATGTTAAGGGCATTATTTTAATGCAAGTTGTCATTAGACAAGATGGCCTCCATTGTCGAATAACCCATCAGCACTTACTGTCTCAGCTCACCCATGATAAACAGCCATGTGGCTGAACCAGATTACATCTACAACACAGGAAGCTTGACACTATCCAGGACAAAGCAGCCTGCTTGATTGGCACCCCATCCACCAATGACACACCATGGCAGCTGTGTGTACCATCTACAAGATGCACTGCAGCAACTTGCCAGGACTCCTTCGACAGCACCTTCCAAACCTGTGACTGTTACCACGAAAGACAAGAACAGACACATGGGAACACCACCATTTGGAAGTTCCCTTCCAGGTCTCACCATCACGACTTGGAACTAAATCACCATTCCTTCATTGTTGCAGTGCTGACGTCCTGGAACTCCCTCCCGAAAGTAGCGCGGGTGTACCTACACGACATGGACTTGAGGTTCAAGATGGCAGCTCATCACCACCACCTTCTCAGGGGCAATAAATGTCGGCCTTGTCCACAACGCTCACAAATTTTAAATGTCCTTTTTTTGTTCATACGGCCACTAGCCACCTTCATCGCAGTGGCGCAGCGGTTAGCACCGCAGCCTCACAGCTCCAGCGACCCGGGTTCAATTCCGGGTACTGCCTGTGTGGAGTTTGCAAGTTCTCCCTGTGTCTGCGTGGGTTTCCTCCCGCATGCCAAAGACTTGCAGGCTGATAGGTTAATTGGCCATTATAAATTGCCCCTAGTATAGGTAGGTGGTAGGGAAATATAGGGACAGGTGGGGATGTGGTAGGAATATGGAATTAATGCAGTATTAGTATAAATGGGTGGTTGATGGTCAGTACAGACTCAGTGGGCCTAAGGGCCTGTTTCAGTGCTGTATCTCTAAAAAAAATAAGACCCAGCCACCCAGTAATTACACCCTACCACCTGTGGTGGCATCTGTAGCACCTTCTTTGCTGGGCCTGTAATTTATAGCATTAAAGACTTGCATTTCTAGAGTACCGACCATGCTATCAAACATCCCAAAACCCTTCAGAGCCACTGAAGCACTTTTGAAATATGGTCACGTTTGTGATGTCGGCAACACAGCAGCCAATTTGCACACAGCAAGCTCCTACAAATCGCAATGTGACAATGACAAGAATCTGATGCGTGAGGGATAAAGAGTGACTCAGGGAGAACGCCCCATTATTCTTCCAATAGTGGCCACAGGATCTTTTCTACCTCTGTGAGAAGGCAAGGCTTCAGCTTGATGGCTTATCCAAAAGGTGGCATTTCCTGCCCTGGAGTGTCAGCCTGCATTGTGTTCAAGCGGGGCTCAAATCCACTACGATCTGATCCAGTGACAGAACAGTCCAATCTACTCAGCCATGGCTAACAAGTTTAGACAGGCATTTCCATTTTAAGTGGCAGCAAGTGCGTACCATCTACAAGATGCACTCAGCAAGGCTTCTTTGACAGCATCTCCCAAACCCACGACCACTAGCATATAGAACAAGGGCAGCAGATGCATGGGAACACCACCACCTGCAAGTTCCCCTCCAAGTCCCACACCATCCTGACTTGGAACTATATCGCCGTTCCTTCGCTGTGTCGAAATCCTGTAACTCCCTTCCTAACAGCACTAAGGGTGTACCTACCTCACATGGACTGCAGCGGTTCAGGAAGGCAGCTCACCACCACCTTCTCAAGGGCAATTAGGGATGGGCAATAAATGCTGGCCTGGCCAGCGATTCCCACATCCCACAAATGAATGAAAAAAGTGCTGCAGCATCTCCCACTGGAAAACTATAACATGACACACTTGCAAATATACAGCTCAGAAACAGGCCATTCGGCCCAGTTTATGCCAGCATTTATGCTCCACTCCAGCCTTCTCTATCTTCCACTCTCTTCTCCCTCATGTGCTCATCTAACTTCCCCTTAAATGCAGCTGTACTATTTGCCTTGACCACTTCGTGGTAGGTAGAAAATTCCACATTCTCACCACTGTCTAAAGATTCTCCTGAATTCCATTTGATTTCTTAGTAACTATCAACTCAATGGCCTCTTGTTTTGCTCTTTCCCACAAAGGAGATATTCTGCATTTACCTCGATCAGAACCTTTCGTAATGTTAAAAACCTGTATTTGGTCAACCCTCAAGCTTCTCTTGAAAGAAGAAATTCTGGCTCACAGTGGATCGTTCCATTTTAATGCGGACATTGCAATTTGAGAGTCCGTTCAGACACAAA
Source organism: Heterodontus francisci (assembly GCF_036365525.1). Taxonomy (NCBI): domain Eukaryota; kingdom Metazoa; phylum Chordata; class Chondrichthyes; order Heterodontiformes; family Heterodontidae; genus Heterodontus; species Heterodontus francisci. The sequence continues at coordinate 11,197,424 of NC_090418.1, read as the reverse complement.
ATTGAGGACGTTCACCCATAGAAAAAGTGCATAAACTTGAGGGGCGGTATCTCTGCTGGATACAAAGATTAAAATGCTTACGTGCAGAAATGAAGCAGCATCGATAAGTAACTCTTTGTAAGTTAACTTTATTTTGAACTGGTTTGCATTTAGTTATTCAGAGTAATGTTAGAACTTCTCCACATTCCTAGACACCCCCACCCCCACATCAACTGCTGGAATTAGGTGCTGCGAGTGACAAAGCGATAGTTTACAACAGTGAAAAGGTAGCCGCCACGGCCCGTCAGTCAGCGTGGTCTGAACCAGCCACAACCTACGGGAAAAACTAGGCAACCACACAGGCACCTGAATGCTTTGCAGCCGTCGTCACACACACACACACACACAAAAATGAAACTATTCATTCACCCGCAAAGTTGACACACAAAACAAATCATTCACACAAAGCAACTCACGTGCAAACACACTGCAAAATTCCAAGGCATAACAAAACTTGTGTTTATTTTTTTCTTTTTTTTTTTAAAACGCAGTGGAATCCAGCTGTGTATGTACACAAAGGTACTCAGTTCCTTAATGGTTCGCAATTTTTTTCCCCCTCGAATATAAAATGGGGATTCTCATCAGGGGCAAAACAGAACCTTTTTTTTTGGAGAAAGCAACACAATTAAGACACAGTTCTTAGCACCATGTCTGGTGGCTCAGTTTCCCTTTCACAAAGACAATTCTGTTCTGAGGGATTGCCAAGGTGGGGGTGGGAGAGAGAAAGAGGTGGAGCGAGGGAGCAGGCAAAGCTTTTCCCTCCATCCAAACAGAGAGAGCGGGGAGAGGGACAAGACCCAGCACCCACCTCAGAACTCGTGTCGGCCAATTTTAACCCAGAGCTTAGATTCTCAAACTTCTTACGAGTGGGTCAGGGGGTGGTTGTTCAAAGGCAGGTCCCCCTTCCCCTCACTGCCCGAAAACAGCATTCGATGATCTTTCAGTATGGGGTAGGCAGGCAAAAGGAGACACGTAAAAGTTACCCTTCAAAAGTGGTACAATAACTCAGTGCTAGAATGCCGAGTGTGTGAGAGAGAGAGAGAGAGAGAGAGAGAGAAGCACGTTTCAACTGTGCTTAAACAAAAAGTGGCATTGCCCTTTTTAAGTCAATTTTTCTTGCTCAGTTTAAAATTTTAAACTCCTCCCACCTCAATTAAGAAAATCCAGTCCCACGCCTCAAAACTCCCCCCTATTCCCACCCTGCCCCCCCCCCCCCCCCACCCCACAGCTGGCTGATGGCTTAAACAGGCAGAGGCGAGGAAGAAAGCCACAGCACAGGAGCAACAGACTTTATTTCAGCTGCACTTCTGGCCATTGCAATTTAAACCCAAGAAGCCCACAGGCGTGCAGCAGCAGCAAAGTTAGGTGAAATGTCGACCATCTCTAGGGTCCCACAGCCCTTCCTGCAAAAAAAAGATACGCAACCAAACTAAAAAGTGAGACAATTTGGACGTTCCTTGTACAACCAACGAAAAGGGTAACTTCAACTCCTGTGCCGACATGTACACAGAGTACAGAATGAAGGAGACAAAGCTTAGAACAGGAAGCAATAAAAAGCAAAGCCTCCCTTCACCTTGACAGCGTCTTCAAGTACGATGGTGGGGACTGGTTGGCAAACTCGGTGGGGGGGGGGGGGGGGGGGGAAAAGAGGGAGGGGGTCAGGGAGAAAGAGGAAGGAGTGCATCACTCGAGTCATCGCCCTGCTCGGAGAGGGAACACCAATCGATCTCGCAGAGTCTCCCGGTAGCAGTGGCGAAAGGGTAAGGTCCAAAATAAAACTCTTTTTTTTTTATAGTCGTCGGGTTGGGGGGTTTTTTTTTGGGCCGGGGTTTCTCAAATAAAGTTAGTGTTCGCTTGCAATTTTTTTTGTTTTTTTTTGGTTTTTGATTAAATTATACTTTGTCGTTTTCTCGTTGAAATAAAAAGTCTCTCAATCCCAAAGCGCACTTTTAGCTCACAGGCCTGGGCGTTTGCTTTTTAAACCAGAAGCTGTATCCTGTAAAGAGAAAGAGAGAACGATCGATCAGTGTTAAACACGGAAATCAGGAACAAATCAAGGTCACATGTGTTGCTGGCGGGTAGTTTTATATTTGGGGGGAAAGAGACCAGAGGGGTGATTGTGCAGGAAGAAAAGGACTTGCATTCCTAAAGTGCCTTTCAGAACCACAGGATTCCGCAAAGTGCCACACATCCAATAAAATAATTTTTGAAGTCACTGTTGTAATGCAGGAAACGAGGCAGCCAATTCACAATGCAAGCTCCCACAAGCAGTAATATGAAAATAAACAGGTTTTTAAAAAATTAAATGATTGAGGGATAAACATCAGCTCCAGGTCAAACAGGAAGAACTTCCCCACTCTCCTTCAGAATAGCAGCTGCGGGATCTTTTATGTTCACTTGAGAGGGGGAAAGACACGTTTAAAAACACAACGAGGATTTGGAGTGACGCCCGCCCCACCCCAAACGTCTCCTGGTTTATTTTGAAATTCAGCAGGTCAGGACCTGGTTCGAATGTGATGACCTTCCTGGGCAAATAGCCCAATACCACACTGATGGTGATGAGACAAGAACATTCAACGAGGTGGCGGACCAGAATCCACAGCTGGAGTGTGAGCAGCAAACGCCTGGAAGAGGCAGGAGTAGCAGGAGCTGCAGTCTGCTGGGTTACTGACTGATGCCGAGTGAGGCTCCCACCCCAGGTACTGACCTATGTCGCGGTTACTTGCTCATCACCTTGGCGGCAATAGCAGATTCTTCATTCATGGCGCTGAGGACAGTGATCTGAGAGAAAACAACATCGAGAGAGGCGGCGGTTAAACACAACAGACAGAGCCCGTTGAATAATGCACAATGTTGTCTTATATCTGATGCGGCATGTAAATGATTCAGAAACAATCAGGTGGCTGTTGCACTCGCAGTGTCCAAAGTTTAACATTCAGCACTAGGGTCCCCCTCAACTGCTGCTGGTCAGGAGTTAACCTTTTGCAGGACTGGGCGGACACACACACACAGCGAGAGACACTTGCATGCGCACGGCCAGAGAGACTATTTAAGATGCACACATTCTGCCCTAATTTAATATGGTATATTGTCTACAATCAAACTGTTTAGTTTCTCTACTACGCAGGCCACGAACTGGCAGATTAATGGACAAGTTTGTATCGGCAGCTTCAATTGTGCGTGATGGTGATTCGGGGGACAAACTCTGGCCCAGAACACTGGAGAACTCCCCTGTTCTTCCAGAAACGGGCATGGGATCTTTCACACCCACCCCAGGGGGGCCTCGGATCATCCGAAAGACCTCCGACAGTGTAATAGTGCGACTGTCAGCCTGGATTTCACGCTCGAGTCATTGGAGCGGGGCTCGAACCCACGACCTTAGAGATGAGTGTGCTACCCATCGAGCCATGGGTGACTCCTTTGGGGAAAATGTGACAATAGGAACTATGGTTTTGTAGACAGTGAATTACACCACTCTCCGAGTGAAGAAATTTCTCATCTCAGTCCTGAAAGTCCCACAGTCCTTAGACTGTGACCCCTGGTTCTGGACTCCCCCCACCATCGGGAACATCCTTCCTGCATCTATCCTGTCAAGTCCTGTTAGAATTTTATAGGTTTCTATGAGATCCCCCCTCATTCTTCTGAACTCCAGCGAAAATAATCCTAACCGACTTAATCTCTCCTCATACGTCAGTCCCGCCATCCCAGGAATCAGTCTGGTAAACCTTCGCTGCACCATTTGCCTTTTCTACCGCCTGTTGCACCGGCATGCTTACCTTCAGCGACTGGTGTACGAGAACACCCAGGTCTCGCTGCAGAGCCGTTCAGATAAGCTGCCTTCCTGTTTTTGCTACCAAAGTGGATAACCACACATTTATCCACATTATACTGCATCTGCCATGCATTTGCCCACTCACTCAACTTGTCCAAATCACCCTGAAGCCTCTCTGCATTCTCCTCACAACTCACCCTCCCACCCAGTTTTATGTCATCTGCAAATTTGGAGATATTACATTTAGTTCCCTCATCTAAATCATTTATTTATTTATTGATACAGCACTGAAACAGGCCCTTCGGCCCACCGAGTCTGTGCCGACCATCAACCACCCATTTTATACTAATCCTACATTAATCCCATATTCCCTACCACAATTCTCCTACCACCTACCTACACTAGGGGCAATTTACAATGGCCAATTTACCCATCAACTGCAAGCCTTTGGCCGTGGGAGGAAAGCGGAGCACCCGGCGAAAACCCACGCGGTCACAGGGAGAACTTGCAAACCCCCCACAGGCAGTACCCAGAATCGAACCCAGGTCGCTGGAGCTGTGAGGCTGCGGTGCTAACCACTGCGCCGCCCTTATATATTGTGAATAGCCGGGGTCCTAGCACCGATCCCTGCGGTACCCCACGAGTCACTGCCTGCCATTCGGAAAAAGACCCGTTTCTTCCTACTGTTTCCTGTCTGCCAACCAATTTTCTATCCATTGCAATACACTACCCCCAATCCCATGCGCTTTAATTTTACACGCTAATCTCTTAAACCACATCCACTGGCTCCCCCTCATCAACTCTACTACATCCTCGAAGAATTCTAGTAGAATTCCCTTTCATAAATCCATGCTGACTCTGTCCAATTCTACCGCTGTTCTCCAAGTGCTCTGCTATAAAATCTTTGATAATGGACGCCAGAATTTTCCCATCGACGTCAGGCTGACTGGTCTATAATTCCCTGCTTTCTCTCTACCTCCCATTTTAAATAGTGGGGTTACATTAGCTACCCTCCAATCTGTAGGAACTGTTCCAGAGTCTATAGAATCTTGAAAGATGACCACCAATGCATCCACTATTTCTAGGGCCACTTCCTTAAGTACTCTGGGATGTAGATTATCAGGCCCTGGGGATTTATTGGCCTTCAATCCCATCAATTTCCCCAACACCATTTCTCTACTAATACTGATTTCCTTCAGTTCCTCCCTCTCACTAAACATCGTGTTCCCCAACAACTCAAACCTCCTTTCTTCAGGGCACTAGATTTGCTTGGCAACAGCCTGGGAGGCTGCCACTTCTCTCCAGCACCTCAGGCATTCACACCGCGTGACGCAGGCTATTTAACTGTGGAAGGCGGCAACCGCCAACCCTGACTATTCTTCATACCGCACAGGAGGCTATTCAGCCCATCATGCCTGTGTCAACGCTTCGAAATCCAATTGCCCAACTAGCCTCCCACCGCGCTGAAAATATTTCCTTTTCAAGTATCTATCCAATTCCCTCTGGAAAGGGATGATCAAATTTGCTTCTGTACCAGGCAGTGCATTCCAACTCACATCCCCAAAGAGCAGGAACCACAGTTTACTGGCTCTTCCCTCACCTGGGTGTACCAGGATGAAGTTGAGCTGCTCCCCAGGGCTGCCCATTGAAAGCAGGACAGGCTGCAAATTGATCCCTGCCAGCAGCACCATTGCAAATCACCCCTTGGTACCTGTTCAGTGCTGGGAATTAATTGACATTTTACGACTGTGTGCCCTCCCCTATGAAATGGATATGTAACTGATATTAAAGACAGGGCTGGAAGACAGACTGACAAGTAATACTCACCACAGTCTCCTCTCCGGCATTGTAACGTTGCTCAATGTCCTTCCCCAGTTCAGAATCAGGAAGCTTCAGGTCATCGCGCACCTCCCCGCTATCGCCCAGGAGAGAGAGGTAGCCATCCAGAATCCCAATCAGCTGCAGCAAAGCAACGCGGAGGAACAGCATGTCAGCATGACAGGTCAGACCCATTCCCTGCCCACAAGCAGGCGTGCACAAATGTATCTCACACACACACACACTTCTTTCTTCTCCCAAAAGCTACAACTCATGCTTAGCAACATAGAAACAGCAGAGTTCCATTCAACCCCAAGAGCTTGTACTGCCAGCCAATCAGACTGCTGACATGTGCCTCAGCTCCAGGAAGCAATGCATCCAGAATGCCCTCTATTGCTGCCAATAACCAACCTGGGTAGCCTTCTGGGGAGGGGCAGGGGGAAAAAGGGTTTTTGTCCCTCAGATAATCCATGCACCCCACTAGGATAGGTAGCCTGGGCTGATATCAGACCCAATCGGGTGACCTATAATACCCCTCGAGTGGGGGGGGGTAGAGCTCATTTTTTCTTGCCCCACATTTCTGAAATATAAACCCCACAGGAAACGACAGACACTTCAACACAGGGATGACAAGTCCACTGAGCAATCACAGCTCAGACTAAGTGAATGCGGCCTCACTGCCATATTTCACCCTGTATAACACAGAGGACTGCAGCAAACCAAAGCTCCCAAGTAATCCCACAGGTGAATTAAACACTCCATGAGCACTCAGCGGAACTGCTGCTGAAAGTATTTCAGGCAGAAATGTGACCAGCCTCTCAGATCCTCCAGGGTTAACGTTCAGTCCAGACATGTCCCATTAACACTGCCCACCCACTCCCCACCATCACCCACCACCCCCCACGCTCAATGCCCCCCAGACTCCAAGGTACCTACCTGGTAGTCAGATCTTCTGATATTGGGCACATCCATGTTATGGGTGGAAGGGCAGATGTCCTCATATTTTTTGCCGGTAAATAGATCGATGCCCACCAGGTGAACCTAGCACCAACACAGCAGATATGGTGAGGAATCTAGCACAAGTGTGAGCAAAACATTGTAAGCTGGACACAGGGCAGCATCCATTACGAACATGGACAAACAGAAATATGTAATGGAGAAGCCAAGGGGTGTGCACCGATGCAATATTTTTAATGCACAATGTCCACGTCTGCTTCTTTAGCACTGAACTTAAATTCAGAGCTGGCAGACAGTCTCACTGACTGAAAGGGTCGAGTAGCACAAGCCCTTGAAGCACTCAGACAGCACCCGAGGGCCACCTGAGAAGAGGGGGGGGGAGCAAGGCACTTAACTGCAGGGAAAGACGTTGAACTGCCGTTTTAAAATAAGAGGCAACTGCAAAAGATGTAATCAGTAGAATGCCGAAAGGACGTGTCTGGCTGGAGAGGAAGCGAGGGACTAGGAAGAGTGTTCCAGTCATGGGTAAAGGTGGCTGAGGGCTTTGCCACTGAAGAGAGGGAGATATAAGAAGTCAGAGTGGGAAGAGCAGAGGATATGAGTCAAGACTGGGGTTGATCACAGACGTAGAGATGGTAGAGCTTTATAAAGACAAGGACTTCAATGGGGCTGGGAGAGAACAGGCATCGATAAAGGCTGGCAGGGACACGGGTGATGGTGAAGAGCAACTTAATGCCAGTTGTGGGAGTAAAATTGAAGAGGCTGCAATAGCATGATGGGCTGAATGGTCTCCTCCTGTGCTGCATAACAGGATGAGTGTGGTTAGGAGCAGCTGAATAGGAAGTTGGGTGGGGGGGTGGTAGCAGGGTGGAGCTCAGGAGACTGCAGAACCACAGCCTGGTTGGACAAACGCAGCTCGAGAGTCTGAGTGACAGAAGAGCAGTCAGTATTGGTGATGGTTTGGTTAGAGGGCTAATGATCGGAGTCCAACAAGACAGCAATAACACGTACAACCCAAGCACAAGACGGAGGAACAGAACAGAACCAGGCAGGGGCAAGGATATTGGTGGGTGGGGGATATTTCGTACAGAGGAAGGAGTGGGCAACAGCGGGCGTAGCTAAAGCCAGATGGCAGACAGGCACAGCAGGAGTCACAGAGAAGACAGCAGCAGCAAAGCTGGGCCAGAGGCACGTGTGTGAACGCAATCCCCGTCACCAATATCCATCAGGACAAGCTACAGATTTGCTACAACGGCGGGGTGAGGGGTTTCAATCCTGCGGAGAGGCTACAGAAACTGCGACTGTCTACCTCACGGCCAGGGAGAACTTTTGATGTGTTGAAAATTATGAAAGATTCGGGTAAAAGTAAATAAGTGTAAACGGTTTCCAGTGACAGGTGGGTCAGTAACTAGAGAACACAAATTTAAGATAACTGGAAAAAGAACCAGAGGGAGAGGAGGAGAATCTAACACAGCGAGTTGTTGTGATCTGGAACGCGCTGCCTGAAAGGGCGGCGGAAGCAGATTCAATAGAAAATTTCAAAAGGGGGAATTGGAGAAGTACTTGAAGGGGGAAAATTTGCAGGGCCATAGGGAAAGAGCAGGGGGGTGCCACTAATTGGATAGCTCTTTCAAAGGAAGAGTCAGTACAGGCATGATAGGCCGAATGGCCTCCTTCTGTGCTGGCCCAGAGAGGAGACTCAGAGTTTACACATAACTCCAGAGGGTGGAGTTTATAGACACAGCCCGTCTATAATCGCGATGGGTAGAGCCTCATTCTGCGGTCAAATGGAGGACGGGAGAAAGCGTAGACATTACGCTGTTACACTATGTGATTGGCTACACAAGGCACGTTGTTGGGCAATGCCAGCTCGGTTGGTTGTATATGCCTGGGAAGTCAGAATGCCCAGAACTGGGAAATGGTTATTCCCCAACGTCTTGCAGTTGTACACCATCTTGAGAGTAGAGGAACCCAAGGAACTTCACAAGAGGGAGAAACACTAAGCGTTTAACACGGAATTCAAGAGGTGGCCCGAAGCTTTAATCGCAGAGACGAGGCACAAAGCAGCAGAGTGAAACGCGCCCGCTAAGCCGCGTACAACGGCACAGCAGCCTGGAAAGTACTGCCAAGGCCTTCCTCCGATTTAAAGGGAATGTTCATTGAAAAAAAAAACCTAGCCGCACTCAGCATCAAAATTTTAAAAAGACTGGTAGCGGGGAGTGATTTAGGGAGGCGTTCTGAAAGGGAGAGTAACACAACAACCTGCAGTTTATACAAGACATTTAATGTAGTAACGCATCACGAGCACTTCAGTGAAATGTTAACAAAATCTGACACCGAGACACACGGAGATTTGGGGACAGGTGACTAAAGCTTGGTCAGAGGGGTAGGTTTTAAGAAGCATTGATAAAGAAAATGAGGTGGTTAGTTTTAGGGAGGAAATTTCAGAGCTTATAGCCCATACAGCAAAGGCACAGTCACCAATGTTGGAGCGATTTAAGTCAGGGATGCTCAAGAGGCCAGAATTGAAGCACAGGAATCTTGGAGGTGTTGGAGGTGACAGAGATAGGAAGTGAGTGAGGCCGTGGAGAGACTTGAAAGCAAGGAGGAAGGATTTTAACATTTAAAGCATTGCCGGACCACGAGCCAATACAGATTGGTGAGCACGGGAGTTAGGGGAGGTAACAGGTCAACAGGACTTGGTGCGGGTTAGGACAATTTCAGGATGAGTCCAAGTTTACAGAGGGAGGCCAGCAGCCTGAGGAAAAGCAGCCACAGCACCGTTTCCCCACCCTTACCTTGGCGTGGCCATGCTTGCCAGTCTTGGAAGTCGACATGTCCACGATCTTGCACGGGCGCCCTTTCAGCACCACAAAGCCGTTTTTGCGCAGAGCAGAACATTGCATGGGGTAGGTGGTGGAAGCCCCAGAGTGGCCGGTCTCAAAATCCAGTTCGGTAGGGTCTGCCATCTTTGAACTTGGGTCGTGCAGTGCTGCAAGACAAGAGGCAAAGCCAATGAGCTCCTCACAACCTTTGACCAAACACTCTTCTCCCCTCCCCCATTACCCTGCCAATGTAGGACAAATCAGTAATGTCCAGTACAAACAGACCAACCTGCCCACTTTGACAGGAGGAATACCGTCTTGAGGTTAGTCATGCGCCAACAATAAGTGCTGCACCAACGGCCTAACCATTCCTCGACTCCAAAAACAAGCACGCGTTTCACATGTCTCCCATTCTGATGGGCCTCCCAAATGGAGGGCCAAGGTCAAATGAAGCCCATCCCAAACACAAGAGGCCCAAGTTTCAGCAGGAGACCCAGGAAGATACAAGCTTCCCGTCCTCTCATCACACCCTTCTATCCATCTCAATCTGCCTCACAACTACTTGCATCGTGTTTCAACAGGCTCCCTGGAAACTTATTCCACTAGCCCATGACTCAGGGGAAGTTCCCACCTCTTAACACTCACTTTAAATCTAGAAACTTACAGCCTCTGCTACTTGAAGTGGTTTTGATCATAAACAAGTGCCCCAGATGAATCATCAATTCCTTTCAGAATTCTGATCAAATCAAGCCAGCTCAGTTAACACATTGCATTTATAAAGCGCCTTTAACGTAGTAAAACGCCCCAAGGTGCTACCCAGGAGGGTTATCAGGCAGAAGTTGGCACCAAGACACAAGGACAAGTGGCCAAAAGCTTGGTCACTGAGCCTTCAAACAGCATGTTCAAGGAGGAGAGGCAGAGAGAATTTCAGAGCTCCGAGCCGTGGCAGCTCAAAGTCCTATTTTCCAAACAAGCCAGATATTAACTGTTAAACTCCCAACACCTAAATCACCTTCATCGCCCCCTCTCTCCTTCAAAGATCTCCATCAACCCCCCACTCCCCCACCACTCTGACTGTGCCTTCAGTTCCTATCTATTTTCTCCTCACCATTAAGCCCTGGGGGTCTCCCTTCACAAAGTGCATTACAGAAAGGCAAGTCAATTGACAAGGTTCTTTTCAAACAGCCTTTAAACTTCTCTATATAGTTCAGCCCTTTCCCCTGGGAATCCTGGCTCCTTTGTATCCTCTTTGCAGTGCCCTTGTGCTTCAGTAACCAAAATTAAACACTGTAAAACCTCAGCACATTTAACTACTGCACAAGTTACACCAATCTCCCAGAACCATATCTCAGTTGTGGCTCAGTTGGTAGCACACTCTCCCAAGTTAGCAGGTTGTGGATTCAAGCCCCATTTCAGAGACTAGAGACCCAGATCCAGGCCAACATTTCAAAGCAGTCCTGAAGGAGCACTGCACTGTCGACGTGCTGTCTTTCAAATGAGATGTTAAACCCAGGTTCCACTGCCATCTCAGGTGGACGTAAAAGATCCCATGGCCACTACTGGGAACAGCAGCAGTTTTCTCTGGTGTCTGGCCCCAGGACATCTAACGAATGTAACTGAGGCATTTAATAATCAGAAAGAGAAACCATTTCCTCTGGTAGGAGAGTCCAGAACTTTAAAATTAGAGCCAGGCCGTTCAGGGGTGATGTCAGGAACCCCTCCTCACATAAAGGAGAGTGGGAATCTGGAATTGATCGAAACATAGAAAATAGGAGTAGGCCATTCGGCCCTTCAAGCCTGTTCCGCCATTCATTATGATCCTGGCTGATCATCCAACTCCGTAACCTGTTCCCGCTTCTCTCCACCCCCCAATACCCTTTGATCCCTTTCGCCTCAAGAGCTATATCTAACTCCTTCTTGAAAACATACAATGTTTTGGCCTCAACTGCTTTCTGTGGTAGCGAATTCCACAGCCTCACCACTCTCTGGGTGAAGAAATTTTCCTCATCTCAGTCCTGAAAGGTTTACTCCGTATCCTTAGACTATTCTGGTTCTGGACTCCCCAACCATCGGGAACATCCTTCCTGCATCTACTCTGTCAAGTCCTGTTAGAATTTGAGGTTTCTTTGAGATTTCCCCTCACTCTTCTGAACTCCAGCAAATATAATCCCAACCGACTCAATCTCTCCTCATACGCCAGTCCCACCATCCCAGGAATCAGTCTGGCAAACCTTTGCTGCACTCCCTCCATAGCAAGAACATCCCTTCCTCAGATAAGGAGACCAAAACTGCACACAATATTCCAGGTGTGGCCTCACCAAGGCCCTGTATAATTGCAGCAAGACATCCCTTCTCCTGTACTCGAATCCTCCCGCTATGAAGGCCAACATACCATTTGCCCTTTTTACCGCCTGCATGCTTACCTTCAGCGACTGGTGTACGAGAACACCCAGGTCTCGTTGCATATTCCCCCTCAGTTTATAGCCACTCAGATAATAATCTGCCTTCCTGTTTTTGCTACCAAAGTGGATAACCTCACATTTATCCACACTATACTGCATCTGCCATGCATTAGCCCACTCACTCAACTTGTCCAAATCACCCTGAAGCCTCTCTGCATTCTCCTCACAACTCACCCTCCCACCCAGTTTTGTGTCATCTGCAAATTTGGAGATATTACATTTAGTTCCCTCATCTAAATCATTAATGCTGGGGTCCTAGCACCGATCCCTGCGGTACCCCACTAATCACTGCCTGCAATTCGGAAAAAGACCCGTTTATTCCTACTCGGTTTCCTGTGCCAACGAATTTTCTATCCATCGCAATACATTACCCACCAATCCCATGCGCTTCAATTTTACACGCTAACCTCTTATGTGGGACTTTGTAAAAAGCCTTCTGAAAGTCCAAATAAACCACATCCACTGGCTCCCACTCATTAACTCCACCACTTACATCCTTGAAGAATTCTAGTAATTTGTCAAGCATGATTTTCCTTTCGTAAATCCATGTTGACTCTGTCCGATTCTACCACTGTTCAACTGCTCTGCTATAAAATCTTTGATGATGGACTCCAGAATTTTCCCCACTACCGACGTCAGGCTGACTGCTCCATAATTCCGTTTTCTCTCTACCTCCCTTTTTAAATAGTGGGGTTACATTAGCTACCCTCCAATCTGTAGGAATTGTTCCAGAGTCTATAGAATCTTGAAAGATGACCACCAATGCATCCACTATTTCTAGGGTCACTTCCTTAAGTAGTTTGGGATGTAGATTATCAGGCCCTGGGGATTTATCGGCCTTCAATCCCTCTGGGAGCCAACTGGAATTTTCAAGTGATGTTGGGAATTTTGTTATATTAAGGAACATGTAATCAGGGCAGGGAAATGGAGTCACGATACAGATCAGCCAGAAGCTAACTGAATAGTGGAACAGGCTCCAGGGACTGAATGGACTACTCCTGCTCCTACACATCCCCCTCTCTCCCCCCCCCCCTGCAATCACTAAAATGGATAATCCAGTCAGTCTGTGGGAGCTTGCTGTGCAGATTGGCTGCCAAGCTTCCCACATTACAGCAGGGACTACACTTCAATTAGATCCCGAAACTGTGAAAGGTGATGCAGGAATGCAAGTTTCTAATCTTTCTTTTCAAACAGACAGTGAAACTAGCTATCATCCCATCAGCGGGTACGTGGAGACCAGAAGGAACTGTGGATAGCGTGCGATATGGGTATGGGGCCAGCCTGCCAACCAAGTTAGAGGGGACCAGAACTGTACTCCAGCATCCTCAGGAAGAGGGGAGGGGAAAACCAGCAGATCTCCAGTGGTATTGCTCAGCAAAGTAGGACTGACCACCAACACCCCCCCCTCCCCCCGCACACATTCACGTAGAACATACACTTAGAAGCATCGAACTTACTTCCTGCCACAATTTCCCCCATCATTTTTTTATTATAAACTGTGCCACCTGACGAATAAAGGGGATCATTTCTGAGAATCCAAATCGCACAGTTTAATGACTGAAATCTGCCAGCAGGCCCACCTTAGAGCATCAACTAGATACTCCAGATGGAACTGAAGGACCCCTTGAATTGGAAAGGCTTTGGCTTTGAGCCTCCACTCCATGACTTGAACACTTCATCCAGGTACTGCTTTGCAGATGGCACTTTGAATTAGCTGCTCAGGCAACAGTTAAGGGTCCCACAGCCTGACAAGTAGAACAGGGACAAAAACAAGAAATGCTGGAATCACTCAGCAGGTCTGGCAGCATCTGTGGAAAGAGAAGCAGAGTTAACGTTTCGGGTCAGTGACCCTTCTTCGGAACTCACTGACCCGAAACGTTAACTCTGCTTCTCTTTCCACAGATGCTGCCAGACCTGCTGAGTGATTCCAGCATTTCTTGTTTTTGTTTCAGATTTCCAGCATCCACAGTATTTTGCTTTTATTTAAGTAGAACAGGGAGTTTGTCCCCGGTTCCCTGTCCAACTATCAGGTCCCAACGAGCCACAGCAAAGAGAGAGAGAGACACACACACACACACAGATGAACTCGGCATGGCTTTGTATTGCTGTCTGTGGGATCTCACTGTGGAAGCGTCTACATAAATTCTTCCAGAAATGCTTCAAAGCATTTGAACACTAATACAGCTTTATACATAGAATTACAATCGAATTCACAACACACGAAAAAGACCATTCTAACCAACCACTTTATACATGTTTATGCCCCACACGAGCCTCCTCCCACTCCTCTTTATCTCACTCCATCAGCATATCATTCTATTCCTTTCTCCCTTATCTCCTTACCTAGCCTCCCCTTAAATGCATATAAGCTGCTAACCTCAACCACTCCCTGTGGGAGCGAGTTCCACATTCTCACCACTCTCTGGGGAAAGAAGTTTCTCCTGAATCCCCTACTGGATTTGTTAATGACCGTCTTATTTTTATGGCCCCCATTTCTGCTCTCGCCCACAAGTGGAAACATCTCTACGTATACACTATCAAATCTTGTCATTATGTTAAAGATCTGTATCAGGGGGTCACCTCCAACCTTCTCATTTCTAGAAAAAAAACCCTAGACTGTTCACTCTTTCCTGAAGGTTAGCCTCGCAGTTCTCTCATCATGCCTGTGAATCTTTTCTTGCACTTTCATCGGTGCTTCTAATCCTCCCTTTTTGCATTTATACAAATGCAGCTCTTCCACTTCATCACCACACAATGCAGTAACCCTACTTCAAACTTATTCAAGAGACAGAGGGTTAACCGAAGCAGCATTTGCCTCTAGAATTTTGGTAGTGTACAGACAAGTGTTTGAAATTCACGCAAGGAACACCCTGTACAACTACAGCTTCTGAATTTAAACCTGTCATTGAAAGACAGAATTCATTTCTGAAGCGCTTTTCACAACCAATTTGACATCTGAAGTTTAGTCACTTGTCAGTCAAATCGCACACAGCAAGATCCCACAATAGCAATGCGATAATTGGCCCCACGACACCAGGGAGAACGCCACTCATCCCCCCCATCCCCCTTCCAACAGCGGACATTGGATCTTTTACACCCACCTGAGGGTTGGACAGGGCTTTGGATTGACGGAACCTGACAGTGCAGTACTCCCTCTGCACTGGGAGCGTCAGCCTGGACTGCGGGCTCAAGCTTCTGGGGTGGGACTTGACCCCAGGACCTACCGACTCAGAAGGCAAGCATGCCACCCACTGAACACATTTTAAGCTAAAAGGGCGACGTACCAGCGGGTACAGGCCTGTCACGGAGGGTAGAAGCAATGAGGGCGTGAATCAGCACTCCAGATACAATGCACGCAAATCCCACAGAGCCAGATTTAATGTGTCACAAGACATAATCTGATGTCAGAAACACCACAAAAGCTGCTGGACTAGTGTAAACCACCACCACACAAAATTCATTCACTGGTGCCCTACAGGGTAGGGGACATCCCATGCTTAATGCGGCCGTTACTCAACTCTAAAGCATTTCAGTGAGTTACTGCATTACAAATTTGAAGTGCAACTTGGGATGCTCAGTAAATGCAGGCTTGCCAGTAACAAGCACATGCCAGTAACTATTATATAGAAAAAAACAAACAAAACCACACAAGTGCAATATGCCACTGGGCAAGGTGCATGTTTGCATCATCGCAAATCAACGGGAATACAGTGCTTACCCAGTCACACAATTGCTGCTGCCTGGACACAATGCAGCTTGAACTGTGAACACCAAGAGGCACTCCCTGCATTCAGCTGAATTAGATCACATGCACCATTCCCTTTACCTAGTCTGCCCAATACATGCACCACAGAACGTTCTTGAAGCATTACGGCCACAAGGAGCAACATTCCAGCTATTTCCACTCCTTCGTTGTCTGAGCACCCAAAATGTCCCCAAACCATCTCTCACTGACCTCCCACCCCTGCACACTGCCTCACCACCTTCCAAACATGTCTGGATACACCATCCCTACATACCCAGCACCTGAATTTACCACCTCAAACAGCCCTTCCCCTCTCTCCCCACCCCCACAGAGACAGACTTCCTATCCACTCCCCCAACCCACTCTCTTCCCAACCACCCGCTCTCCCTGGACGGGATCCCTACCTCCAACACCCCGCCCCCCCCACATCCCACCCAACAAGATGGATTCCCTATTCCTCCTCCCCTTTCCTATACTTCAAGGATAGCCAATCCCTTCACCTAAAAACACACTGATTAACTCCCAGGATAAACACCCTGAACCCCCTCACCGCAACCAAGACAAACTCCCTCAGCCTGACTCCCGCAGGATAAACCTCCCCCCCCCCCCACACTCGTACCCCACCTCTCCACCCTCGAGATAAACCCCCTCACCCGGGTATAAACTCAACCCCCTTCCCGGGTTGAATTCCCACACACCCCACAGACTGCGATAAACCCCCTCATCCACCCCCTTACCCTCTCTTCATACTGGAGATTAAACCCCCCTCTCCCAGGAAAATCTCCCTCACACTCCTCACCAGAATAAACTTCCTCACCCTTAATCACCCTTCAGGAGAATCTCCCTCACATCCCCTCCCCAGAGATAAACCCTTTCACCCCAACCTCCAGCATAGTCAAGAAAATCTTACTCCCCTATTTCTTCAACCCACCCCACCCCGCGGCCAAGGAATAACTCCCTCACCCTCTCCCCTCCTCCCCCGGGAAAAAGCTCCCTCACCCTCTCCCCCGGGAATAAACCCCCTCACACACTCGCAATCCCCTCCGCCCCCGGGAATAAACTCCCTCAACCTTTCCCCTCCTCCCCCGGGAATGAACTCCCTCACCCTCTCCCCTCCTCCCCTGGGAATGAACTCCCTCAACCTCTCCCCTGGGAATAAACCCCCTCACACACTCGCAATCCCCTCCGCCCCCGGGAATAAACTCCCTCAACCTTTCCCCTCCTCCCCCGGGAATAAACTCCCTCACTCTCCTCTCCCCCATCCCCAAGAAACCCCCTCACTATCTCCCCATCCCCAGTAATAAACCCCCTCACTCTCCTCCCCCCCCCAGTAATAAGCTCCCTCACTCTCCCCCCTCCCCAGTAATAAGCTCCCTCACTCTCCCCCCTCCCCAGTAATAAGCTCCCTCACTCTCCCCCCTCCCCAGTAATAAGCTCCCTCACTCTCCCCCCTCCCCAGTAATAAGCTCCCTCCCTAGTAATAAAAACTCCCTCACTCTCCTTTCCCCCCCCCCCCGTAATAAGCTCCCTCACTCTGTCCCCCCCCCCCCCCCCCCAAGAATAAACTCCCTCACCCTCTCCTCGTCCCCCAGGAATAAAATCCCTCACTCTCATTACCCCCATCCCCCAGGAATAAACTCCATCACTCTCTCTCCCCTCCTCCCCCAGGAATAATCGCCCTCACTCTCCTCTCCCCCATCCCCAGTAATAAACTCCCTCACTCTACTCTCCCTTATCCCCATGTAATAAACTCCCACTCTCCTCCATGTAATAAACTCCCTCACTCTCTCTCCCATCCCCCAGTAATAAACTCCCTCACTCTCTCTCCCATCCCCCAGTAATAAACTCCCTCACTCTCTCTCCCATCCCCCAGTAATAAACTCCCTCACTCTCTCTCCCATCCCCCAGTAATAAACTCCCTCACTCTCTCTCCCATCCCCCAGTAATAAACTCCCTCACTCTCTCTCCCATCCCCCAGTAATAAACTCCCTCACTCTCTCTCCCATCCCCCAGTAATAAACTCCCTCACTCTCTCTCCCATCCCCCAGTAATAAACTCCCTCACTCTCTCTCCCATCCCCCAGTAATAAACTCCCTCACTCTCTCTCCCATCCCCCAGTAATAAACTCCCTCACTCTCTCTCCCATCCCCCAGTAATAAACTCCCTCACTCTCTCTCCCATCCCCCAGTAATAAACTCCCTCACTCTCTCTCCCATCCCCCAGTAATAAACTCCCTCACTCTCTCTCCCATCCCCAGTAATAAACTCCCTCACTCTCTCTCCCATCCCCAGTAATAAGCTCCCTCACTCTCTCTCCCATCCCCAGTAATAAGCTCCCTCACTCTCTCTCCCATCCCCAATAATAAACTCCCTCACTCTCTCTCCCATCCCCAGTAATAAGCTCCCTCACTCTCTCTCCCATCCCCAGTAATAAGCTCCCTCACTCTCTCTCCCCTCATCCCCAGGAATAAACTCACTCTCTCCCCTCATCCCCAGTAATAAACTCCCTCACACTCTCTCTCCCATCCCCAGTAATAAACTCCCTCACACTCTCTCTCCCATCCCCAGTAATAAACTCCCTCACACTCTCTCTCCCATCCCCAGTAATAAACTCCCTCACACTCTCTCTCCCATCCCCAGTAATAAACTCCCTCACACTCTCTCTCCCATCCCCAGTAATAAACTCCCTCACACTCTCTCTCCCATCCCCAGTAATAAACTCCCTCACACTCTCTCTCCCATCCCCAGTAATAAACTCCCTCTCTCTCTCTCTCCCATCCCCAGTAATAAACTCCCTCACACTCTCTCTCCCATCCCCAGTAATAAACTCCCTCACACTCTCTCTCCCATCCCCAGTAATAAACTCCCTCACTCTCTCTCCCATCCCCAGTAATAAGCTCCCTCACTCTCTCTCCCATCCCCAGTAATAAGCTCCCTCACTCTCTCTCCCCTCATCCCCAGGAATAAACTCACTCTCTCCCCTCATCCCCAATAATAAACTCCCTCACTCTCTCTCCCATCCCCAGTAATAAGCTCCCTCACTCTCTCTCCCCTCATCCCCAGGAATAAACTCACTCTCTCCCCTCATCCCCAATAATAAACTCCCTCACTCTCTCTCCCATCCCCAGTAATAAACTCCCTCACTCTCTCTCCCCTCATCCCCAGGAATAAACTCACTCTCTCCCCTCATCCCCAATGAATAAACTCCCGCACTCTCTCTCTCTCCCATCCCCAGTAATAAACTCCCTCACTCTCTCTCCCATCCCCAGTAATAAACTCCCTCACTCTCTCTCTCTCTCCCCCATCCCCAGTAATAAACTCCCTCACTCTCTCTCCCATCCCCAGTAATAAACTCCCTCACTCTCTCTCTCCCATCCCCAGTAATAAACTCCCTCACTCTCTCTCCCCTCATCCCCAACGAATAAAATCCCTCACTCTCCTCCCCTAGTAATAAACTCCCTCACTCTCTCTCCCATCCCCAATGAATAAAATCCCTCACTCTCTCTCCCATCCCCAGTAATAAACTCCCTCACTCTCTCCCATCCCCAGTAATAAACTCCCTCACTCTCTCTCTCCCATCTCCAGTAATAAACGCCCTCACTCTCCTCCCCTAGTAATAAACTCCCTCACTCTCCTCCCCTAGTAATAAACTCCCTCACTCTCTCTCCCCTCATCCCCAATGAATAAACTCCCTCACTCTCTCCCATCCCCAGTAATAAACTCCCTCACTCTCTCCCATCCCCAGTAATAAACTCCCTCACTCTCTCCCATCCCCAGTAATAAACTCCCTCACTCTCTCCCATCCCCAGTAATAAACTCCCTCACTCTCTCTCTCCCATCCCCAGTAATAAACTCCCTCACTCTCTCCCCCCATCCCCAGTAATAAACTCCCTCACTCTCTCTCCCCTCATCCCCAACGAATAAAATCCCTCACTCTCCTCCCCTAGTAATAAACTCCCTCACTCTCTCTCCCATCCCCAATGAATAAAATCCCTCACTCTCTCTCCCATCCCCAGTAATAAACTCCCTCACTCTCTCTCCCATCCCCAGTAATAAACTCCCTCACTCTCTCTCTCCCATCTCCAGTAATAAACGCCCTCACTCTCCTCCCCTAGTAATAAACTCCCTCACTCTCCTCCCCTAGTAATAAACTCCCTCACACTCTCTCCCCTCATCCCCAATGAATAAACTCCCTCACTCTCTCTCCCCTCATCCCCAATGAATAAACTCCCTCACTCTCTCCCATCCCCAGTAATAAACTCCCTCACTCTCTCCCATCCCCAGTAATAAACTCCCTCACTCTCTCCCATCCCCAGTAATAAACTCCCTCACTCTCTCCCATCCCCAGTAATAAACTCCCTCACTCTCTCCCATCCCCAGTAATAAACTCCCTCACTCTCTCCCATCCCCAGTAATAAACTCCCTCACTCTCCTCCCCTAGTAATAAACTCCCTCACTCTCTCTCCCCTCATCCCCAATGAATAAACTCCCTCACTCT
Organism: Heterodontus francisci; assembly: GCF_036365525.1. NCBI lineage: Eukaryota > Metazoa > Chordata > Chondrichthyes > Heterodontiformes > Heterodontidae > Heterodontus > Heterodontus francisci. The sequence goes on along the minus strand of NC_090418.1, from coordinate 11,177,309 downwards.
CTCTCCCCTCATCCCCAATGAATAAACTCCCTCACTCTCTCTCCCCTCATCCCCAATGAATAAACTCCCTCACTCTCTCTCCCCTCATCCCCAATGAATAAACTCCCTCACTCTCTCCCATCCCCAGTAATAAACTCCCTCACTCTCTCCCATCCCCAGTAATAAACTCCCTCACTCTCTCCCATCCCCAGTAATAAACTCCCTCACTCTCCTCCCCTAGTAATAAACTCCCTCACTCTCTCTCCCCTCATCCCCAATGAATAAACTCCCTCACTCTCTCTCCCCTCATCCCCAATGAATAAACTCCCTCACTCTCTCTCCCCTCATCCCCAATGAATAAACTCCCTCACTCTCTCTCCCCTCATCCCCAATGAATAAACTCCCTCACTCTCTCTCCCCTCATCCCCAATGAATAAACTCCCTCACTCTCTCTCCCCTCATCCCCAATGAATAAACTCCCTCACTCTCTCTCCCCTCATCCCCAATGAATAAACTCCCTCACTCTCTCCCATCCCCAGTAATAAACTCCCTCACTCTCTCCCATCCCCAGTAATAAACTCCCTCACTCTCTCCCATCCCCAGTAATAAACTCCCTCACTCTCTCCCATCCCCAGTAATAAACTCCCTCACTCTCTCCCATCCCCAGTAATAAACTCCCTCACTCTCTCCCATCCCCAGTAATAAACTCCCTCACTCTCTCCCATCCCCAGTAATAAACTCCCTCACTCTCTTCCATCCCCAGTAATAAACTCCCTCACTCTCTCCCATCCCCAGTAATAAACTCCCTCACTCTCTCCCATCCCCAGTAATAAACTCCCTCACTCTCCCCCATCCCCAGTAATAAACTCCCTCACTCTCCTCCATCCCCAGTAATAAACTCCCTCACTCTCCTCCATCCCCAGTAATAAACTCCCTCACTCTCCTCCATCCCCAGTAATAAACTCCCTCACTCTCCTCCATCCCCAGTAATAAACTCCCTCACTCTCCTCCATCCCCAGTAATAAACTCCCTCACTCTCCTCCATCCCCAGTAATAAACTCCCTCACTCTCCTCCATCCCCAGTAATAAACTCCCTCACTCTCCTCCTCCCCCAGTAATAAACTCCCTCACTCTCCTCCCCCAGTAATAAACTCCCTCACTCTCCTCCCCCAGTAATAAACTCCCTCACTCTCCTCCCCCAGTAATAAACTCCCTCACTCTCCTCCCCCAGTAATAAACTCCCTCACTCTCCTCCCCCAGTAATAAACTCCCTCACTCTCCTCCCCCAGTAATAAACTCCCTCACTCTCCTCCCCCAGTAATAAACTCCCTCACTCTCCCTCACTCTCTCTCACTCTCTCTCCCATCCCCAATGAATAAACTCCCTCCCTCCCTCCCTCACTCACTCTCCCTCCCATTACCCTCCCCCAGCCAAGGGTGAGGTTCTCACTGCTTCCCCTCCCGCTTCACCCTCACTCCCTGTAACCTTGTTCCCACCCCCGGGGCCTTGGGCCCACATTTCCCCCCGCGCACACAGACACACACCCAGCTCCCAATGGCGGCCGCGGCCTTCTCTGCCTCAGAGCTAACTCCAGCCCCGGGAGCAGGGTGGGGATCCTCCAGGAACAAAAAGCCAGGCCCCGCTCCCTCTCCGCGGCTGCCTCGCCACCCAGGGGCAGCTGAAGGAGGCAGGCAGCGGCCTCCCCTCCCCGGGGCCGAGGCCAATTTCTTCTCCCCCCACCCCCCTCGCCACATGGACGCCACTCACCGTCCGAGAGCCTGGCAGAAAAGGGCGTGCGGCGCATGCGCCCGTCCCGCTGATAACCCGCCGCTGCGCCTGCGCCCTGGCCGGGCCCGCCCCCAGCTCTTTCCCAGGGCGCACGCGCGGCAGCCGGCGCCCCGCCACGGCGCACGCGTCCGCCGCCGGCCGGGGGGAGGGGCGGGGCCGCCTCCACTACGCCTGCGCGCGATCATCACCACCCCTCCCCCACCCACCATTGCGCACTGCGCCCGCTTGGCGCATGCGTAGGATTATGCTGACTCTCCAGCTCTGGGTGCGGGGAGGGAGGGGGGAGGGGGGGTAGAGGAGGGGGAGGGGCGCTGCTTAAAGGTACAGTGCCCCTCACCATCAACCTGCCATTCAACCCAGCCTGCCAACATTGGACCATGAATACAAAAATAGCAGCATCCAAAAAAGGGTGCCGTGGCTGTCAAGTTTCATTCAGAGAGACCAAGATCAGTAAGCTAGAAGATCAGCCATGATCTTATTGAGTGGTGCAGCAGGCTCAAAGGGCCGAACGGCTTACTCCAGCGCCCTCTTTCTTACATCGCATCTGCAAGTCGGGGCCAGTAAATTGTGCCCACCAACAGTCATGAGCCGATGCCCAAATCAGCTGTTTTTTAGTGATGTTGGTTAGAATCATAGAATAGTTACAGCACAGAAAGAGGCCATTTGGCCCTTCGTGTCTGTGCCGGCTCTCTGCAAGAGCATCTCACCTAGTCCCACTCCCCTGCCCTCTCCCCGTAGCCCAGCACATTCTTTTCTCTTCGAAGGCCTCGGTTGGTTCTGTGTCCACCACACTCTCAAGCAGTGCATGCCAGATTCTAACCACTCGCTGCATAAAGACGTTTTTTCCTCATGTCTCTGTTGCTTCTTTTGCCAATCACCTAAAATCGGTGACCTCTGGTTCTCGACCCTTCCGCCAATATTTACTCTTGTACAGGCCCCTTGTACAGGCAGAGACTGCTTGAGTTGTGTACCTATCATAACCTCTGCATCACCAACTCGTTCTTTCACACTAAACCCTGTCACCAGGTTTCATGGAGGCACCCAAGATCACGTCGTTGGCACCAGCTAGACCTCATTGTCACAAGGCGAGCCGCCTTAAACAGTGTTCAAATCACACGCAGCTTCCACAGTGCGGACTGCGACACCGACCACTCCCTGGTGTGCAGCAAGGTTAGACTCAGACCAAAGAAGTTGCATCATTCCAAGCAGAAGGGCCACCCGCGCATCAACACGAGCAGAATTTCTCACCCACAGCTGTTACAAAAATTTCTAAATTCACTTGTAACAGCCCTTCAAAACACTCCCACAAGGGATGCTGAGACCAAGTGGGCCCACATCAGAGACGCCATCTATGAGTCAGCTTTGACCACCTACGGCAAAAGTGCGAAGAGAAATGCAGACTGGTTTCAATCTCATAATGAAGAGCTGGAACCTGTCATAGCCGCTAAGCGCATTGCACTTTTGAACTACAAGAAAGCCCCCAGCGATTTAACATCCGCAGCACTTAAAGCAGCCAGAAGTACTGCACAAAGAACAGCTAGGCGTTGCGCAAACGACTACTGGCAACACCTATGCAGTCATATTCAGCTGGCCTCAGACACCGGAAACATCAGAGGAATGTATGATGGCATGAAGAGAGCTCTTGGGCCAACCATCAAGAAGATCACCCCCCTCAAATCTAAATCGGGGGACATAATCACTGACCAACGCAAACAGATGGACCGCTGGGTTGAGCACTACCTAGAACTGTACTCCAGGGAGAATGCTGTCACTGAGACTGCCCTCAATGCAGCCCAGCCTCTACCAGTCATGGATGAGCTGGACATACAGCCAACCAAATCGGAACTCAGTGATGCCATTGATTCCCTAGCCAGCGGAAAAGCCCCTGGGAAGGACAGCATTACCCCTGAAATAATCAAGAGTGCCAAGCCTGCTATACTCTCAGCACTACATGAACTGCTATGCCTGTGCTGGGACGAGGGAGCAGTACCCCAGGACATGCGCGATGCCAACATCATCACCCTCTATAAAAACAAAGGTGACCGCGGTGACTGCAACAACTACCGTGGAATCTCCCTGCTTAGCATAGTGGGGAAAGTCTTTGCTCGAGTCGCTCTGAACAGGCTCCAGAAGCTGGCCGAGCGCATCTACCCTGAGGCACAGTGTGGCTTTCGTGCAGAGAGATCAACTATTGACATGCTGTTCTCCCTTCGTCAGATACAGGAGAAATGCCGCGAACAACAGATGCCCCTCTACATTGCATTCATTGATCTCACCAAAGCCTTTGACCTCGTCAGTAGACGTGGTCTCTTCAGACTACTAGAAAAGATTGGATGCCCACCAAAGCTAAGTATCATCACCTCATTCCATGACAATATGAAAGGCACAATTCAACATGGTGGCTCCTCATCAGACCCCTTTCCTATCCTGAGTGGCGTGAAACAGGGCTGTGTTCTCACACCCACACTTTTTGGGATTTTCTTCTCCCTGCTGCTTTCACATGCGTTCAAGTCCTCGGAAGAAGGAATTTTCCTCCACACAAGATCAGGGGGCAGGTTGTTCAACCTTGCCCGTCTAAGAGCGAAGTCCAAAGTACGGAAAGTCCTCATCAGAGAACTCCTCTTTGCTGACGATGCTGCTTTAACATCTCACACTGAAGAATGCCTGCAGAGTCTCATCGACAGGTTTGCGTCTGCCTGCAATGAATTTGGCCTAACCATCAGCCTCAAGAAAACGAACATCATGGGGCAGGATGTCAGAAATGCTCCATCCATCAATATTGGCGACCACGCTCTGGAAGTGGTTCAAGAGTTCACCTACCTAGGCTCAACTATCACCAGTAACCTGTCTCCAGATGCAGAAATCAACAAGCGCATGGGTAAGGCTTCCACTGCTATGTTCAGACTGGCCAAGAGAGTGTGGGAAAATGGCGCACTGACACGGAACACAAAAGTCCGAGTGTATCAGGCCTGTGTCCTCAGTACCTTGCTCTACGGCAGCGAGGCCTGGACAACGTATGCCAGCCAAGAGCGACGTCTCAATTCATTCCATCTTCGCTGCCTTCGGAGAATACTTGGCATCAGGTGGCAGGACTATATCTCCAACACAGAAGTCCTTGAAGCGGCCAACATCCCCAGCTTATACACACTACTGAGTCAGCGGCGCTTGAGATGGCTTGGCCATGTGAGCCGCATGGAAGATGGCAGGATCCCCAAAGACACATTGTACAGCGAGCTCGCCACTGGTATCAGACCCACCGGCCGTCCATGTCTCCGTTATAAAGACGTCTGCAAACGCGACATGAAATCGTGTGACATTGATCACAAGTCGTGGGAGTCAGTTGCCAGCATTCGCCAGAGCTGGCGGGCAGCCATAAAGACAGGGCTAAATTGTGGCGAGTCGAAGAGACTTAGTAGTTGGCAGGAAAAAAGACAGAGGCGCAAGGGGAGAGCCAACTGTGCAACAGCCCCAACAAACAAATTTCTCTGCAGCACCTGTGGAAGAGCCTGTTACTCCAGAATTGGCCTTTATAGCCACTCCAGGCGCTGCTTCACAAACCACTGACCACCTCCAGGCGCGTATCCATTGTCTCTCGAGATAAGGAGGCCCAAAAGAACAGGCCCCTCATGATTTTGAACACCTCCATCGAATCGCCTCTTAATCTCTTCTCCAAGGAGAACAGCCCCACATCTCCAGCTTATCCATGTAACTGAAGTTCCTGGTCCCGAGAACCATTCTCGTGAATCTTTTCTCCTAACATCTTAACATCCTTCTGAAAGTATGCTGCCCAGAACTGGACACAATACTCCAGTTGAGGCCGAATCAGTGTTTTATACAGGTTTACCATAACCTCCTTGTTTTTGTACTCTATGCCCCTATTTATAAAGCCCAGAATCCCTTTATTAAGCGCTTTCTGAACCTGCCTTGCAACCTTCAATGATTTGTGCACATATACCCCCAGGGCCCTCTATCCTGTGCCCCCTTTTTGAATGTCACAGCGGGCTCGAAGAGCAAATGGCTTACTCCAGTCCCTATTTCTTACATCACATCCTTAAGGACATCCCAAAATGCTTCGTGCTAATGCATTACTGCTTTTGGCTGCCAATTTTGCCCACTACCAGTCATGAAGCAATGATCAAACCAGCTGGGTTCTTTAGTGATGTCGGTTAAGGGATCAATATTGACCCCACAACACCAGGGAGAACTCTACACCCCCACCCTCTCCTTCCAGTAGTGGCCGTGGAACCTTTTACATCCACCTGAGAGGGCAGATGGGGCCCCCAGTTTAGCGTCCTCTCTGAAAGACGGCACTTCTGACAGTGCAGCACTCCCTCAGTACTGGCACTGGGATTGTCGGCCTAGATCACAGGCTGAAGTCTCTGGAGTGGGCCTCGAACCCACAACCTACCCTCTGAGCTGTGGGTAGTCTCCTAAATCTGAAAGTTGCGCTGTGCTATGTTATTGTATCTACATTTTGTATCAAATTTACTTTGCTATTCGTGTGGAGCATAAAGATATAAGAAAAAGCTCCCAGATAGTCCAGCCTATAACCAGAGACCCTGATCCAACACGCACTAAAATGTATTTAATTCCCAAGATGCAGACGCAGAGCACGAGACCATCTCAGAGATGCCAAGGCACATCACTGCGGACTTGGTCAGACACTCTATAAACCTAATTGCTTTTCTGAAATTTCTGGTCAGCAAAGCAACTGATTTCAAACCCGCTGCGACTTTATCTGAAGCAAGAATTTGCATTGGACGAAAATACTTCATTGGCTGTGAAGCGCTTTGAGATGTCCGGTAGTCGTGACAGGCGCTATCTAAATGCAAGTCTTTCTTTCTTTTGTGCACCACCTTTCAAGGATGTCAGGGATGTCGCAAAGCACCACCTCAGCCCACAAAGTACTTTTTGAAGGGTTAAAATGTCGGGAAAAATGGCAGCAAGTGTGAAATAAAGGCAGATAGTGCCAGAGGTTCTCAGTGGGGCTGTGCAGTCAACAATGAGGAAGACAATAATAAATTTCAAGAGGACATAGACAGACTGGTGGAATGGGTGGTCACGTGGCAGATGAAATTCAATGCAGAAAAGTGTGAGGTGATACATTTTGGTAGGAAGAATGAGGAGAGACAACACAAGCTAAATGGAACAAGTTTAAAGGGGGTGCATCAATGTAGTTAATAAAGAATATGGGAAATTGGGCGTTATAAATAGAGGAATAGAGGTTATGCTAAACCGTTATTAGACGCTAGTTTGGCCCCAGTTGGAGTATTTTTGTCCAGTCCTGGCCACCACACTTTAGGAAGGAGGTTGAGGCCTTGGCAAGGGTACAGAAGAGATTGACCAGAATGGTTCCAGGGATGAGGGACTTCAGTTAATGTGGAGAGACTGGAGAAGCTGGGATTGTTCCCCTGAGAGCAGAGAAGGCTCAGGCGAGATTTGATGGAGGTTGTTCAAAATCACGAGGAGTTTAGATAGAGTAAATAAAGAGAAACCGATTTCAGTGGCGGACGTCTCGGTAACCAGAGGACACAGATTTAAGGTGATTGGCAAAAGAACCGGAGGTGACACGAGAAACATTTTTTTTTTTACAAGTTAGGCGGTTAGAATTCGGAACGCACTGCCTGGGAAACCAGGTTCAATAATAGCCTTCAAAATGGAATTGGATAAATACTCGAAGGAGACAAAACTGCAGGGATATAGGAAAAGATCAAGGGGAGCGGAACTAACTGGATTGCACGTGGAAAGGGGTGGCACTGACTTAGAATAGAATCATAGAATAGTTAATGCACAGAGGGAGGCCAGTCGGCCCGTCCTGTCGGTGCCAGCTCTGTGCAAGAGCAATTCACCTAATCTCACTCCCCCCCCCGCCTTTTCCCCATAGCCCTGAATTTTGTTTCTCTTCAGATATGTATCCAGTTCCCTTTTGAAGGCATCAATTAAATCTGCCTCCAGCACACTCTCTGGCAGTGCATTCCAGATCCTTTGGCAGTACAGAACTTGAGTATTGCTAAAAATAGAGACATGTTGTCGAAGCTTCTCGTCTTGCACTCGTTGGTTGCCAATCAATCAGCACTCTCTTCTCATGCAGGGTGAAGTTGTTGTTTTCCCTTACATTGCTATTCTTGTGGATTGTCCTGACGAGTGCAAGACCAAAAGCTTCGACAACATGTCTCTATTTCCAGCAATACTCCTCATATTGTTTCAAGAGTGTCAGGTTAGCCCTTATTAAGCAATTCCTGCTCTTAGGATCTGCCACGATAAACAATATCAACTTGCATTTATATAGCGCCTTTAAGAGGAGCATTAGCAAACAAAACTTGACGCCAAGCCACATAAGGCTGTATTAGGACAGTTGACCAAAAGATCGTTCGTGAAGTAGGTTTTAAGGAGCATCTTGAAGGAGGAGGGAGAGGTTTAGGGAGTGAGCTCCAGAGCTTAGGGACCCAGGCAGCTGAAGGCCTGGCCGCCAGTGGTGGGGCGATTAAAATCGGGGGATGCTCACGAGGCCAGAATTTATTTCCTAAAGTGTCCTACCTGAGGCGTAAGTGTAATCTTTCTGCTTGAATACTGTGCAGCAGACTCCACAACACCAATGGAAGTTAATATATTTTCCCCTGCTCTCCCAAATATCTCAGATATCTGTGACATTCAATCCCTCATTTTCAACTGACTGAGCCTCAACAGCGAGCAGCAAACTGGAAAAGACTGCAGGGCTACAAGAAACATGTCTTCACAGATTAAATGAGTCAACCACAACATCTTGCATTTGCACGGCGCCTTTAGCGTAGTAAAACGTCCCAAGGCGCTTTTCACAGGAGCACTTGCAGACTAAATGTGAACCGCAGAAGGAGTCTTTGGATTGACCATTTTGAGCGCCGAGCTTGTAAACATTTATGAATGAGACAGAGCAGTGAAAGGGAACTTCCTATACTTAACTAAGATACAAAGTTATGTCAAGGTTGATACAATGTCTTTCCAAAGTGGCCCTTCTTGGTGCGAGAGCCGTTGACAGCGAGTGTCAGCAGCCCATTCAAAGGTCAAAGGGTAGCACGTCCTGTCCTCACTTGTGTCCACACATCTGTACTTCTTGTTTGACTTGGCATACATTATTGGGAACCTTGGATGATTCCAGTTGGGAAGAGGCATTGAGTCCAATTGTGATCAGGCCAGTAGCAACGGCCTGGGATCAAATGTAGGACCCTTTCTTCCGTACTGCCTTTCCTCCTTTCCTTATCAAGGAACGTACGAACAGGAGGAGGCCATTCAGCCCCTCGAGCCTGTTCCCCTATTCAATTAGATCGGGGCTGATCTGTATCTGAACTCCATCTAACAGTCTTGGTTCCTAACCCTTAATCCCCTGACCCAACACAAATGTATCAATCTCAGTTTTGATATTTTCAATTGACCCCCGGCCTCAACAGCTTTTTATTGGGGGGAGAGAGTTCCAGATTCCCACTCCCCTTTGTGTGAAGAAGTGCTTCCTGACATCACCCCCGAACGACCTGGCTCGAATTTTCAGGTTCTGCCCCCTTGTTCTGGACTCCCCCACCCAACCAGAGGAAATAGTTTCTCTCTATCGACCCGATCGAATCCTTTAATCATCTTAAACCCCTCGATTAGATCACCCCTTAATCTTCGACTCTCGAGGGAATACAAGCCGAGTCTGTGCAACCTGTCCTGGTAATTTAACCCTTTGAGCCCCGGGGATCAGTCTGGTGAATTTGCACTGCACACTCTCCGAGGCCAGTATATCCTCCCTGAGATGGAAATGGTGGCCTTATATTTGGCAATTTTCCAATCTATGGGGACAGTTCCTGAATCAAGAGAGGGTTGGAAGAACACAACTAGAGTAGCGGGAAAGGTAGTATTCTGGTTGCGTTACTGGACTAGTAATCCAGAGGCCTGGACGAATGGTCCAGAGTTCAAATCCCACTCTGGTAGCTGCGGAATTTATAATTCAATGTATTAATTAAATAACTCTGGATTGAAAAAGCTAGTCTCAGTAATGGTGACTGTGAAACTACTGGATTGCAGTAAAAACCTGCCGTCTTTACCTGGTCTGGCCTCCATGTGACCTCAGACCCACAGCGATGTGGTTGACTCTTAAAACTGCCCTCTGAAATGGCCTAGCAAGCCACTCAGATGTACCTGTCACCATTGCTGTCACCAATGTAGAATTAGAACAAAGGCAGATCACGTGGCGTTTGAACACGATAAAGGCACATCGAGCCCAGTCAACCCTCCTCAGTGATATCTGCGGACTCGTGCCTAAAATCGTCAAGCATCAGCCTGACATAGTCACAGTCATGTCGGAGCAGGAGTAGGCCATTCAGCCCATCGAGCCTGCTCCGTCATTCAGTACGATCATGGCTGATCATCCACTTCAATGCCTTTTTCCCACACACTATCCTCATTTCCCTTTATGTCATTGGTGTTTAGAAATCTGCCAGTCTCTGCTTTAAACATAATTATACCTTTCAGCCAATGCCCCGAACTCCTCGTCACCATCCCTGGGTGTCTGTGCTGACCACTCAAGGTGATGCAAGCTGGTATACAATCAAGGGGGAGTGTCCCTGGGCATCCTCAACATTGAGTCCAGACCCCATGAGGTCTCATGCCATCAGGTCAAACATGAGCACTGAAACGTTTTCCTGATCCCCAGCTACTGCCCTCCCTCAGTGAGTGAATCAGTGCTCCTTCATGTTGAGCATCACCACTTGAAAGACGCACTGATGGTAGCAAGGTTCTATAATGTACTCTGGGTGGAGGACGTCAATGTCCATCGCCAAGAGTGGCTCAGTAGCACCACTACTGACCGATGCTGGCGGACACATCTGCCAGACTGGGCCTGTGGCAGGCGGTGAGAGAACCAGCACGAGGCAAAAGACTACTGGACCTTGTTCTCACCAATCCATTGCAGATGTACCTGCCCATGACAGTATTGGTCGGAGTGACCCACCGCACAGTCCTTGTGGAGACAAAGTCTTGTCTTCACACAGAGGATACCCTCCATCATGTTGTGTGGCATAAATCGTGTGGAATAAATTCGGAACAGGTCTATCAGCTCTAAACCATCCATGAGATGTTGTGGGCCATCAGCAGCAGCAGCAGAACTGTATTCGACAACAATCTGTAACTGTATGGCCAGGCATATCCTTCACTCTCCCATTACCAATAAGCCAGGGGACCAACCCTGGTTCAATGGGGGAGTGTAGAAGAGCCGACCTAAAAATGAGGTGCCAACCTGGTGAAGCTACAATGCAGGACAACATGCATGCTAAACAGTGGAAGCAGCACGCAATAGACAGAGCTAGCAACCAACCAATCAGGTGGAAGCTCTGCCGTCCTGCCACATCCAGTCGTGAACGGTGGTGGACAATTAAAAAACTATCAGGAGCAGGAGGCTACATGATCATCCCCATCCTCGACGATGGGGGAGCCCATCACGTGAGTGCAAAAGACAAGGCTGAAGCATTTGCGATCAACTTCAGCCAGAAGTGCTGAGCGGATGATCCACATTGGCCTCCTCCTGAGCTCCGCACCATCACAGAAGGCAGTCTTCAGCCAACTCGATTCACTTCACTGGATACAGCAAAGGCTATGGGCCCTGACAATACCCCGGCTGTAGTGCTGAAGACCTGTGCTCCAGAACTAGCCAAGCTGTTCCAGTACAGCTACAATACTGGCCTCCACCTGACAATGTGGAAAATTGCTCAGGTATGTCCTGTGCACAAAAAGCAGGACAAGTCCAACCCGGCCAATTACCGCCCCATCAGTCTACTCTCAATCATCAGTAAAGTGAGGGAAGGTGTCGTTAACAGTGCCATCAAACAGCACTTACTCCCTTCCCAGCAGGACTGTGGGTGTTCCTACACCACACAGACTGCAGTAGCTCAAGAAGGCGGCTTACCACCACATTCTCAAGGGCAATTAGGAATGGGCATTAAATACTGGTCTTAGCAGCAATGTCTACATTCAATGAATGAATAAAACAATCTACCATTTCTTCACTGATTGCTTTCAATACTCTGAGGTGGAAACCATTAGGTTCCTGAGATTTCCCCAGTCTCCTTATTTTGTTGTTCAGGGGCGTGTACAGATCTTGCCAAATACCTTTTTAGACACTCCGCACTGCTTGTCTGTCTTTTAACCCATTCACTCCTTTGTCTTAAAAACTCTCAAAATTTGCTCCCTTTGGGATTTGAGCTGTTCTGCTCAAGTCTTCCGTTCTAACCATATTTTTTTCTACCGTAAAGGCATAACCCAGTAATGCCAAATCAGGAGACAAGTTCTTGAAATTTGGTACAAAGATCATGAGGTTTTTTTTCCCCAGATGTAAAGCAATATAGATTGACAGTATAAACCTCACTCTGGGCTTATCTAATCTCTAACAGCGCAGAGCTCTTTGCAAAAATGACGTTACTGCATCGAAAAATGCTTTACCAAAAACTTTTTTTTAAAAATCCTCCCCCGTTATCAATTGTGCATTCTGTCTCAACAGATTTAGGGTTGTGCTTACCATCCTCGTATCTCTCGTTTGTGGAGTTGGTGAACCAGGCGGGTTTCTGACGGATATTCTATTTTGATTGACAGCTCCGTTTGCCAAAAGACGTCCTAAAATTGGGTTTGAGTCATAATGGCACAGAAAGAGGCCATTCAGCCCAATCCAGGCAGTCCTATTCCCCCGCTCTATCCCTGTACCCCTGCGTTTATTTCCCTCAAGTGTCCATCCAATTTCTCCTCTTGAAATCATTGAATATCTCCACCACCCTCATCGATAGCGAGTTCCCAGTCATTACCACTCACTGTGTACAAAAGTTCTTCCTCACATCCCTCCCTCTGCATCTCTTGCCCAAAATCTTAAATCTGTGCCCCCCCCTAGTCCTTGAGCCATCAGCTAATGGGACCAACATTTCTTAGTCTACCTGTCACAATCTTCTACACCTGTATCAAATCTCCCCTCAATCTCCTTGAGAACAACTTTGACTAACTACTGTTAATTTATACAAAGCAGGTAGCTTGTCTTTGCTTTTTTTTCTCTTTCTCCCCCTTGCATTTCTCTCACTCTCTCTATTTGCTGCAGAAATTATTTCATGAATGCCCTGGTCTGCGAACCCCAGGGGTTCCTAAACTTTTTTTGCTTTTCAAAGAGATTAGTAATCACTGAGCATCCTCCCCCAATCAAAATTATAATGCCAATTATTAATTTAAATCAACTGATACAGGAGAGATATTTAGTGGAAGAATGTTTCAAACCTTTCATTCCCATTTTAAGCAGAAGAGGCAAAGGTGCCACAGATGCACGAGCAAAGTTACGATCAGGGGAGGAGGGCTACCCACTTGTCCCTCTCCTTGTTTGACTGTTACAGGGTCTATTGCTTTTTAAACGGTGGATGTGCTTACCAATTCGCTGAGTGTTTAACCCTTTATGGTCAGAACCCGTTATGATCATAAAGGAACCAATCGGACAGATTTTCTTGAGTTTAAACGAGAAAGAAGTTTGTTTTTTGTGCTTAAAATCAAAACCCAATCTAAGTAAAAATAATAAACCATGCTCCAAGTTTCACTCACACACACACAAACACACACACGAATCACACATAAGTGATGAGGAAGTTTTGTTGGATTAGAGTCAAAAACAAATAAAAACAATATACAATCTGTGGGGTCTGGTAATTAATTTGTCTTCCGGCTGAAGTCGCAATCCTGATGTTCGTGGCTGGCAGAGGTGGCCCTACAGCTGGTCCAGCTGGTTCAGGTTTGTCTTGGGGACACTGATGTCGGTGGCTTTCTACCCCGGGGTCTCTGTCTGCAGCGATGATAGGCTTGGAAAGGATTCGGAGTTTGCAGTATAGAGAGAGAGATTGAGAGAGAGAGAGAGACACACACACACACACACACAGCCCCACTGGGGCTTGTCTCAAAGCTTGTCTCCTGTGTATAACAGAAACCCCAAGTTTTCACACAGACTGGGGAGACTGCCACATGATTCTCTCAGTGTATTCTCTTTTCACCTTGATGAGCTCCAAGTCTAAGAATCCCAAATCTCTCTCAGGTCTTATTGTTTCAATGTTTACCCCCTGGAGGTACGTCTCCACGAGTGTGAGTGCCCCAAGATGGCTTTGAATGTCTTGCTAATGAGGGCGATACCAGATAATTCACTCAACTGTTCTGGATGAGAGCTTTTTTTAGAAATACGTCTCCACTTTGATGCCTTGGAATGTGGGGCATTTCAATGCAAATTGTGGTGCCATCTTTGCTGCCAGTTTTTAAAAAGTAGCATGTCAGATTCCAGCTTTCCTTTTTCAAAGTTTAATGTAGGTTTCCAACCGAGGAATTAAAATCATCATTCAGCACCGCATGGTTTCCTGACAACTGCGATCAGAAATATTAAAGCAATGGCAGAGATGTATTGAGCTACGTAATTTCAGCACTGTATAACTAACAGAGCCAGTGTGTATTTGGGGGTCATTGTGGGTTGGGGGGGGGGGGGGTGGATTTCATCAATAAACCTTCCATGGAAAGTGTTTGGAAACAGATCCGGGATATCAGCTCCCACAACTCATTGCCCAGAGCCTAGATATTCCGCCTGAATAATGCGACTGCGATTCACAGTATCCGCTGGCTGCAACCAGACACCCAGCCACCCCATCCGAGGCCTCCGAGCACTCTCTAATCTGGCTCCCGGCTAACCTCCAATTATACATTTTGGCTCCACTTACAAAAGATTGCGAGATTTCAAAGTCCCAGTGCAAGATCTTGAATGAGGTTTAGAAATTGCATCTCACCCGATGATTGCGCGAGAGTTTGATCGCTCCTCCATCGCTAAGATGTCCTACCTCCGTCTCCGTTATGCCGCCCATCTCCGCCCCTGCCTCAGCTCATCTGCTGCTGAAACCCTCATCCCTGCCTTCGTAACCTCCAGAGCTGACTATTCCAACGTGCGCCTGGGCAGCCTCCCGCATTCTCCCCTCCGTAAACTTGAGAACCTGCAAAGCTCTGCTGCTCTGTCTCCTAACTTGTACCAAGTCCCATTCACCCAGCTATGCTCGCAGACCTACATTGGCTCCCGATCTGGAAACAGCCTGATTTTAAAATTGTTTCCCTGTTTCCAAATTCCTCCACCCCCCCCGCACCCCCCCCACCCCCATGGCCTCACCCCTCCCTCTCTCTGCAATCTCCTCCAGCCCCACAACGCACCATTATCTCTGCTTTCCTTCAGTTCCGGCCTCTTGCGCATCCCCCGATTCCCATTGCTCCACCATTGGCAGCCGTGCCTTCAGCTGCCTGGGCCCTAAGCTCGAGAATTGCCTCCATAAACCCTCTCCGCTTCTCTTTCCTCCTCGTTGAACACGTGGCTGCAGGGATGGTGCAGGAGGGAGGGTTTTGGTTTCCTGGATAATTGGGGCTCTTTCTGGGGTAGGTGGGACCTCTACAAACAGGATGGTCTTCACCTGAACCAGAGGGGTACCAATATCCTGGGGGGGAGATTTGCGAGTGCTCTTCGGGGGGGTTTAAACTAATTCAGCAGGGGAATGGGAACCTAAATTGTAGTGCCAGTGTACAGGATGTTGAGAGTAGTGAGGTAGGGGATAAGGTTACAAGGACGCAAGAGGGCACTGGCAAGCAAGAACCTGGTTTAAAGTGTGTCTACTTCAACGCCAGGAGCATCCAGAATAAGGTGGGTGAGCTTGCAGCATGGGTTGGTACCTGGGATCTCGATGTAGTGGCCATTTCGGAGACATAGGTAGAGCAGGGGCAGGAATGGATGTTGCAGGTTCCGGGATTTAGATGTTTCAGTAAGAACAGAGAAGATGGTAAAAGAGGGGGGGTGTGGCATATATCAAGGAGAGTATTACAGCGACAGAAAGGACATTTGAGGACTCGTGTACTGAGGTAGTACAGGCAGAGGTTAGAAACAGGAGAGGTGAGGTCACCCTGTTGGGAGTCTTTTATAGACCTCCAAATAGTTCCAGAGATGTAGAGGAAAGGATAGCGAAGATGATTCTCGACAGGGGCGAGAGTAACAGGGTAGTTGTTATGGGGGACTTTAACTTTCCAAATATCGACTGGAAATACTATAGTTCGAGTACTTTAGATGGGTCAGTTTTTGTCCAGTGTGTGCAGGAGGGTTTTCTGACACAGTATGTAGACAGGCGAACCAGGGGCGATGCCACATTGGATTTGGTACTGGGTAATGAACCCGGCCAGGTGTTAGATTTAGATGTAGGTGAGCACTTTGGTGATCGTGACCACAATTCGGTTAGGTTTACCTTAGCGATGGGCAGGGACAGGTATATACCGCAGGGCAAAAATTATAGCTGGGGGAAAGGAAATTATGATGCGATTAGGCAAGATTTAGGATGCGTAGGATGGGGAAGGAAACTGCAGGGGATGGGAACAATCGAAATGTGGAGCTTATTCAAGGAGCAGCTACTGCGTGTCCTTGATAAGTATGTACCTGTGAGGCAGGGAGGAAGTTGTCGAGCGAGGGAGCCGTGGTTTACTAAAGAAGTTGAAGCGCTTGTCAAGGGGAAGAAGAAGGCTTATGTTAGGATGAGACGTGAAGGCTCAGTTAGGGCGCTTGAGAGTTACAAGCTAGCCAGGAAGGATCTAAAGGGAGAGCTAAGAAGAGCAAGGAGAGGACACGAGAAGTCATTGGCGGATAGGATCAGGGAAAACCCTAAGGCTTTCTATAGGTATATCAGGAATAAAAGAATGACTAGAGTTAGATTAGGGCCAATCAAGGATAGTAGTGGGAAGTTGTGTGTGGAATCAGAGGAGGTAGGGGAAGTGTTAAATGAATATTTTGCGTCAGTATTTACAGTAGAGAAAGAAAATCTTGTCGAGGAGAATACTGAGATTCAGGCTACTAGGCTAGATGGGATTGAGGTTCACAAGGAGGAGGTGTTATCAATTTTGGAAAGTGTGAAAATAGATAAGTCCCCTGGGCCAGATGGGATTTATCCTAGGATTCTCTGGGAAGCTAGGGAGGAGATTGCAGAGCCCTTGTCCTTGATCTTTATGTCGTCATTGTCGACAGGAATAGTGCCAGAAGACTGGAGGATAGCAAATATTGTTCCCTTGTTCAAGAAGGGGAGTAGAGACAGCCCTGGTAATTATAGACCTGTGAGCCTTACTTCGGTTGTGGGTAAAATGTTGGAAAAGGTTATAAGAGACAGGATTTATAATCATCTTGAAAATAATAAGTTCATTAGTGATAGTCAGCACGGTTTTGTGACGGGTAGGTCGTGCCTCACAAACCTTATTGAGTTTTTCGAGAAGGTGACCAAACAGGTGGATGAGGGTAAAGCAGTGGATGTGGTGTATATGGATTTCAGTAAGGCGTTTGATAAGGTTCCCCACGGTAGGCTATTGCAGAAAATACGGAAGTATGGGGTTGAAGGTGATTTAGAGCTGTGGATCAGAAATTGGCTAGCTGAAAGAAGACAGAGGGTGGTGGTTGATGGCAAATGTTCATCCTGGAGTTTAGTTACTAGTGGTGTACCGCAAGGATCTGTTTTGGGGCCACTGCTGTTTGTCATTTTTATAAATGACCTGGAAGAGGGTGTAGAAGGGTGGGTTAGTAAATTTGCGGATGACACTAAGGTAGGTGGAGTTGTGGATAGTGCCGAAGGATGTTGTAGGGTACAGAGGGACATAGATAGGCTGCAGAGCTGGGCTGAGAGATGGCAAATGGAGTTTAATGCGGAAAAGTGCGAGGTGATTCACTTTGGAAGGAGTAACAGGAATGCAGAGTACTGGGCTAATGGGAAGATTCTTGGTAGTGTAGATGAACAGAGAGATCTTGGTGTCCAGGTGCATAAATCCCTGAAGGTTGCTACCCAGGTTAATAGGGCTGTTAAGAAGGCATATGGTGTGTTAGCTTTTATTAGTAGGGGGATCGAGTTTCGGAGCCACGAGGTCATGCTGCAGCTGTACAAAACTCTGGTGAGACCGCACCTGGAGTATTGCGTGCAGTTCTGGTCATCGCATTATAGGAAGGATGTGGAAGCTATGGAAAGGGTGCAGAGGAGATTTACTAGGATGTTGCCTGGTATGGAGGGAAGGTCTTACGAGGAAAGGCTGAGGGACTTGAGGTTGTTTTCGTTGGAGAGAAGGAGGAGGAGAGGTGACTTAATAGAGACATATAAGATAATCAGAGGGTTGGATAGGGTGGATAGTGAGAGTCTTTTTCCTCGGATGGTGATGGCAAACACGAGGGGACATAGCTTTAAGTTGAGGGGTGATAGATATAGGACAGATGTCAGAGGTAGTTTCTTTACTCAGAGACTAGTAGGGGCGTGGAACGCCCTGCCTGCAACAGTAGTAGACTCGCCAACTTTAAGGGCATTTAAGTGGTCATTGGATAGACATATGGATGAAAATGGAATAGTGTAGGTCAGATGGTTTCACACGTCGGCGCAACATCGAGGGCCGAAGGGCCTGTACTGCGCTGTAATGTTCTAATTCTAATTCCTTTAAGACGCTCCTTAAAATCTCCCTCTTTAACCAAGCCTTTGGTCACCTGTCCTGATATCTCTTGATATGGCACCCTGTGTCATATTATGCTTTACAACGCTACTGTGAAGCACCTTGGGATGTTTTATTGCATTGAAGGTGCTATATAAATACAAATTATTTTTGTAGTACCCAGAGAGTGGTGAGAATGTGGAACTCGCTCCCACAGGGAGTGGTTGAGGTGAACGGCGCCGATACATTTAAGGGGAAGCTGGATAAACACACGAGGGAGAAAGGAATAGAAGGATATGGTGATAGGGTGAGATGAAGCAGGGGGTGGGAGGAGGCTCGTGTGCAGCATAAACACCAGCACGGAGCAGATGGGCCGAATGGCCTGTTTCCATGCTGCAGACCAGTGGTTCTTCAACTGGGGGTCCATCGAGACTTTCTGGGGGAAGGTCTACAAAATAATGCAAAAGTGCGGGCCAGGATTGCAACTGCCACACGTGCAGTGCAGAGTTGGCTAGCTGTTTTACCCAGGAGGGGAGCACGCGTGGAGGAGCATTGAGAGTATCACAGGGAGCAAATACCTGCAGCACTTTCATATCTTGAGTCTGATCCATTACAATTGCGAATTGTGGGGGTGGGGCCATAGGTGGGGTCTGAACTTACTAATCCATTTGAAAAGGGTCTTTCAACCAAGTGTTTGGGGTTGCGTTCGGGAGCCTGAGGAAAAGATGCCATCAAACTGGAGAACTGGAGATATTAAATAGGAATGTAAGAGCTGGGAGGTTATGCTATAAAACTGTCGAAAACATGAGTTAGGCCACAGCTGGAGTGTCTGGAACGCACTGCCTGAAGAGGTGGTAGAGGCAGGAACCCTCACAACATTTAAGAAGTATTTAGATGAGCACTTGAAACACCATAGCTTACAAGGCTACGGGCCAAGTGCTGGAAAAATGGGATTAGAATAGATAGGTGCTTGACGGTACGGACATGATGGGCCGAAGGGCCTGTTTCTGTGCTGTACAACTCTATGACTCTAATTGAAGTGTTTAAAATTATGAGGGGTCTAGACAGAGTGGATAGGAAGGTACTATTATGGTTGAGGGGTCCATAATTAGGGCATAGATTTAGGGTATGAGATAGGAGGTTTAGTGGGAATTCAAGGGGATGTTTTGTCACCCAGAAGGTGGTGGGGATCTGGAACTCGCTGCCTGAAAGAGTGGTAAAGGCAGAAACCCTCATAACATTTAAAAAGTACTTGTCTATACTCTTGAAGTGCCGCAACCTACAAGGCTATGGACTAAGAGCTGGAAGGTTGGATTCGGATGGATGGTTCTTTGCAGCCTGCACGGACACGATGGGCTGAATAGCCTCCTCCCATGCTCTATGATTTATGATATTCTGATTCCATGATATAGACTCGGTAGAAAATGATGTGCAGAGAAGGTGTGAACAAGAGAGCCACAAATGCAACCTCGAAGTGAATTTAATAAGTATTACCTTTTTAAAAAAAAAACTTTCAAATTATAAGAGAAAAGGGAAAATAATTCCAGCAATTTTCTTATTTTAAACTTTGTGTTAATTTCTCATTTGAAGAAGAAAAGTTTTACCGCGGGGGCGGTTTCGGCCAATGGGAGCGAGCATGTTAATTACAGGGCGGCCAATAGGGGCGCGGCTCGGCTGGCCGGCCCCGCCCTCTGGCCGCGGACTTTAGAAAAGTTGGCTGAAAGTTTGACAAGTGTTCGGGGTTGAGTTCAGCAGCCTGCGGAAAGAGGCCTTTAAATCGAAGCGACTAAATAGGCTTCGATACTGAGTTTGCACAGTAGTGCCGGCTCACAGGATACTCTCCACCGGAGCCAGAGCAATGAGTGAGGCGGAGATTCAGACTGAAAGAAGCCCCAGTACTGTGGAAAAGAAAGTACTCGGTAGGAAAAAAAAAATGTAGAGGGGTAGGGAATAAAAGATGAATTCCAAGTTGCCCAGCTGGGCTATAGGAGGAAGAGAAATATTTTATTCCTTGGAGGAGGCCTTTAAAGTTTAACCACTTTTTCAATTGTTTTAAGCACTTGATATAAACAAAAAGTTTTGAACACTCTGTCAACAACAAAAAACATATTTTTTTTTAAACTTTTTTTAAATAAAGTTTTAAGGCTACGCTGTGCAGGTATCGACTTTGTAAGTTTTCCATTAAATGTGTTAACTTTATTTTTAAAAGTATTTTAAAATTTTATTCCTGACTGAAGGTGATGTTTTAGTTCTTTGCTATGTTTCTGAATCCCGTTTGTGTTTGAATAAGGTGAACTTTGCTTTGCTGGTGTGTCTTTTTCCTTCTTAAAGTGACCTTACACTCTAATGCCCTGATTTAAGGGTGTTGGTTGATGGGGGAGATTCCTTTTATTTTGGGGGGTAAACAGAGGTGCTCCAAGTAGTAAGGGAGGTGGGTTAGGTGGGGCTGGTGATTTAAGAATATGTAGATATTTTTATTTCCTTTCTCACCTCTCTCCACCCCCAATCTTGTTGGAGCAATCTCAGCCATTGAGATTTGTAACCTCTTTAACAGACAAGCTCCTATCTGTGCTCATGATTTTGAGGGGTACAACTTAATCCTGCTGTAAGGTTGCCAGTGATCTGTACGTGGTGCAACTGGCTTGGGAAGGGGGTTAAATGCACGTCTCTAATCCCTACATTTACTGACTTATTCCAGTTGATATTGTTTCCCAGTGCTCACATGCTGTACAATGGGTACCTGGGAGTGAGTTACTGCTTAGGGGTTGGGTCTTGGTGATTCTGTGGCTTATGTGGAACAGGGCCCTGAAGAAATCCAAGTATAGTATCCTTGAGTTTTCTGGTGTTGGGGAAATCTAGTAGATTACAATCTTAATTATCTTTAGTTATTGGCTTAGCTTAATCTTCTTTTTCTTTGTTCACATTTGAAAAATAGGCACGGGGAGATTCCAGACCTCTGGCATAACTCCATGACCTTTAGTTTCAAACGATTTCTGAATTGCTGATTATAAGATTAATCTGAGTCACTTGAAGCAGCTCACTGACACAAAATTGTGCTTTAAAAGCCATGGTCGGGCCCTTGACAAATGACTTGGTCACATGACAATTGCAACACAGCCATGTGATTGGGTGAATGGAGGGTGTCTTTTTACAAGATGGCTGCTGGGCCTGTGCGACGTCCTCAGCCTATTTTTGTAGGCCCAGGCAATTCCACAAATGTCCCCTCGCAAAGAAGTGCAACTAATAAAATCTCACAATCTGATTTAAACCAATAGACAGAATCTTGCTACGTTATTATTTTAGTTTTCTACACTGCAACCGGACACGCTATTCCATGCAGTACTCTTTGGTCACAGCAAGCCTCCAGTGTACTGATGGGCACTGCATGCTCTTTTTTTACAGCTGTTTTTTTTTCAGGGCACAGATGAGACCACAGACTGATGGCAGAAAGCTAGTCACCCCCTTCCCCTCCCCTGTAACTATTGGCTGTTCCCATCAGGGACCTGTAAATGTGATGGGTTATGAGATGGTTTGTATAGGTCTTGGTGGATTTTTTTTTTTTGTTCTGAATTCGGGCGTGTTGAACATAATGAAACAATAGGAGCAGGGGTAGGGCATCGCCCCCACAAGTCTGTTGTCCCATTTGATAAGATCGTGATTGAGGAACCAGCTCGATTCCACTTTCCAGTGAGGTGGCATCAGTGAGTGCATTTGTGTAGGACCAGACCAAATGAGAACAGCCAGTTTGCTTCCCTAAAGGACATTGGTGAACCAGTTGGGGTTTTTACAACAATAGACTTTTCCTGTCAACTTCCAGATTTTTAAGACCCCCATTCAAATTCTCAAACTGCAGTGATGGGATTTGAACTCGCGGTCTCTGGCTTACTAGTCCAGTAATGCAACCGCTACACTACTGGAGCCCCATTGCATACATACGCCTTGCAATCAATAAATTGTGCTTTGCAACTGCAGTCGCTGAAACACACCGTCCGATTGGGTTCGTTCTTTAAAAAAAAAACAAACAAAAATGATACCTGTGGGAACTTGCTCTGCACGAATTGGCTTCGGGGTTCCCTCTATTACAACAGTGATTGCACTTCTTCAAAAGTACGTTAGGATGCCCTGAGATGTTGAAAAGTGCTCTGTGAATAAAGATTCCTCGTTTTGTTTTTTCTCCCCTCTTATTTAATGCCTCTATTAGCTTGACCTCTCTTGTAAGTAGCCTGCCTCATTCTGAGCCTCTGCTCTCTCACTCGCTTTCTGGAGAGCATTGATTGTGAATTGTTGGGGGAAAATATCTTTGTGAAGTACCCTACAGGGAAAAAATGATTTGTCTTAATCCTGTTGTCCTAACTCTTTTTCTGTCCTCTACCTTTCTCTTGCATATTGCAGCCACCAGTGTTCTTGGTACTGTGAAGTGGTTTAATGTTCGAAATGGCTATGGGTTCATTAACAGGTAACTTTTTATCATCTTCCCCTCTTCGACAGTCCCAGATTCCTTTCTCCACTCTTCCCTTAGGTGCTGAAAACTGTTCCACGGTTCTTCATCTTTTTAAATAGACCAAGATATTAAGGGGAATGAACGGGGTAGACCGAGAGGAAACCAATTCCACTGGATGGGCGCATAGTCTAGAAATTGGAGCCCGACCTTTTCAGGAGTGAAATTAGGAAACGCTTCTTCACGCAAAGGGTGGTAGATGCTTGGAACTCTCTGCCGCAAATGGCAGTTGATGCTGGATCAATTAATTTTAAAACTGAGGTTGATTAGATTTTTTTTTTTTTTTGTTAAGCAATGGTATTGAGGGGCATGGGGCAAAGGTGGGTGTATGGAGTTTGGTCACAGATCAGCCATGAACTTGTTGAATGGCAGGACGGGCTCGAGGGGCTGAATGGCCACCTCCTGTTCCGAATAGGATGGGACAGGGTGCTGGCACGTATCTGGGCCCATTGCCTATCCTGGTCTCTCCCGTCATGCCCAGGAACTCTTGTATGAGCAATTGGCTAGAAGGTTTTGATCTTTTTTTTAATTTTCCTTTCAAGAATACCAAGGCCAATTTTAACCCCTCTCCACCTGCTTTCTGGCTGAGATAGGCGAACTTGTTGTGGGTCTGGGATCTTGGCAGACTGTCTTGGCCTGGTATGGCTCAGTTCCTCATTGACTAAATTCTTTACCCACTCAGCCATGTGGGGGAACTCTTCCTGAGTGACTCACTTGGTACCTGTGGGCGGGATGCTACTGGTTCTCTGGGGCAGAGCTGTCCCACTAGAAACATCTGACTGCATAGTATATACAGCACAGAAACAGGCCATTCGGCCCAACTAATCTATGCTGGTGTTTCTGCTCCTATCACCATCAGTATAACCACCTATTCCTTTCTCCCTCTGTTTATCCAGCTTTCCGTTAAATGTATCGACACCCAATAAGCTGGCATCTGCAGGCTCAAGCTCTGAGCTAGGCCCCTCTTTATTTTTCATGCTGTTAATTGCCAGCCATGACTCAGTGGGTAGTCCTTTCTTGCAATCTTTCCCCCCCCCCCGCCGCACCGGTGTTAGGATGTGGGTCAAGTCCCACTCCCAAGACGTGCGCACGCAACCTTGGGTGCTGCGCTGTCTGAGGTGCCGACGTTCGGGTGAGACGTTAAACAGAGGCCCCCCTGCCCCCCCTGTCTGCACCCCCTGCCAGTGAGTTGTAAAAATACCCAGAGCTGCTATTTGGAAGAAGACTGGGGCAATCCGCCCCTACGCCCCCCCCCCCCCCCCCCCGAGTGTCCTGAGGCCAATAATTATCCTTCAAGCAATATCACTTCTTAGTAATAATTTTTAAAAAAAGAATTTCAGTCATTTGTCATTTCTGTTTGTGGGATCTTGCTGTGTGAAAATTGGCTGCTGCGTTTTCCCCACATTACTACACTTCAAAAGTAACTCCGGTGGCTATGAAGTGCTTTCAGGGCGTGCTGGAGTTGAGAGACGCTCCAGAAAATTCATTCTCGTGTGTGAGCTTACTCTGCTTTTCCATTCTTTTCCCTCTCTTCTAGGAATGACACGAAAGAGGATGTGTTTGTTCACCAGGTATGGTTTAAAGTGCACCCTCTTTACTGTGTTGCTGGCTTTTTATCTCCAAGGTTACTCAATGACCTGTGTGGTCAGATTGGGCACTGGCCTTTTGGGCCTAGTGTTAAGGCTTCTCCTGTGTAAAATAAACTTGGGGACATCTCCGTCATCTCTCCCAGATACCTAAACCACCCTAGCAGAAAAGAGTGGTAAACTCCTCTTTAACACAAGGTAGTTAGTTGGCAAGTGGGGTTGTGGGGGCCTGGGCGGTGAGAGGAAAGGAATGTGGCAGGCAAGCAGTACAGGTAAAGCAGTTTAGAACTGTCTAACTCTGTTTGATGGGGACAGTGTAGAGGGAGTTTTACTCTGTATCTAACCACCGTGCTGTACCTGTCCTGGGAGTGTTTGATGAAGCTGTGTGGCTTCACATTCTATTCCACAGCGCTAGCATCTCTGGTTTTGAAATAAACATTTTTTATGGTTGATTTTATTATTAATGTGCTCCTTGTGTCCTGAGTATTTCAACTGCCCATCCTCCTTTTCTCCTGGTCTTGCTTTTTCCCCCCCGCCCCCCTCATCCTGGCCCAGCCAGCTGGGAGAATGTTCTGCCCCCTATTGATCCCCCAAGCCTGGCTCACAGCTGACAAACACAGACCCAGTGAAGGGGCCTCCAGTTTGGTGGGGTCTCTTCCTCTTGGGGCATCCTTGCTAAATGTGCAGCCATTTTGCACATAAGTGTTCTCCCATAAGGCAGGACTGAGATGACCTGGTTAGTCCAAGGTTGTTTTCCTCCCTGCTGGCCAGGGCACTGGGGGGAAACTCCCCAGTTCTCATCTGCGCAGTGCCATGGGATCTTGTCAATCTGCTTTGAGTCACGGCAGAAGTGGGTGTGCTCAACTTTGACCTCTCTCCTGGAGAACGGTGCCTCTAGCAATGTGGCACTCCCTCATACGGCCCTGATACATTGGCCTAGATTATTGCAATGAGGGGAATTGTTGGATTTGGAGCGAGGGTTTCTGCTCCTAGCTATTCTCCAGTAATTCCCACTGGAAAGTATGTGCCAGTGTACAGGGTACAGAGAGGATGGGGATTGGCTGTGATGACTCTTGAAGTCAAATAGTTTGGTGACATCCGCTGCCTATGCATCGCATGGTGGATCTACCGCCTGTTGCCCTCTGTTGTAACCTGTCCTATTCCAGTCCCGCGCCTCATCTTCCACCCTCGAAAGTTGAGCTCGTCGGAAAAGACTGCCCCTTTTTCCGAACTCGTGCCAAGTCCTGTTCACTCATCAACCCCTGTGCCCGCTGACCAACATTGGCTCCCGGTCTGGCAATGCCTCAATTAAAATTGTCACTTGTGTTCAAATCTATCCATGGCCTCACCCCTTCCCATCTCTGCGCTCCTGCAATTCCAGCCTCTTGACCATCCCCCCGATTCCCATCGCTCCACCATTGGCGGCCATGCCTTCGGCTGCCCGGGCTCCTACTTTGAATCGCTCCTTAAAATCTGTCTTTGACCAGGCTTTTGACAACTTTCCCCTAATTCCCATGCTTGGCTCAGTGTCAGATTTTTGTCCATGCACCTGTGCAGTGCCTCAGGGCATTTTTATCCTCCGTTAAAGGTGTTATTTTAATGTTGGTGGTAGTTGTTGTCTACCCCGGTAAGGGTTTGCACAACTCTCGTGAAAGTCTGCAAAAACAAGTTTTTTTTTTTTTTTTGTGTAATGTTCTGTGTACACGGAGAAGGAGTTGACCTTGGGGCCAGCGACTTGCTCTCTAGGCTGGGTGCCAGGGTTAGGTTCTGTTGGCTGGCAGGAAGCTTGTTGGGCAATGCTGCGTTATTGACTTTCTGCTGTCTCTCTGCAAACCCTGGCAGACTGCCATCAAGAAAAACAATCCTCGCAAGTACCTACGCAGCGTCGGAGACGGGGAGATTGTGGAGTTTGACGTGGTCGAGGGCGAGAAGGTAAATTTTCCATTTTTTTTTTTTTTTTTCTAACTCCTTTTTGTTTTTGGAGGGTAGGGGGGTGCCGTCGTTCCGTGGCCATGTCTCAATCCTGGCGGGCTATTCCGCTGTATTCCGCCATTTGACTGTGGTGGGCATCGTGGCTGCCTGATCTACCCTAGCATGAGGCAGAGAAGTGGCAGGCGAGGTGGGGAGAAGATGGGGAGGGGAGGTGCTGTCCCAGGTTGCCCTGTGAGGACGTCCACTTGATTGAGGCCACTGCAGCTGGGGTGCGCCGGTGTTGGGAGGATGTTGTTTTTTTGAGCATGGTGACGGTTGTGGGGGCGGGGGAGTCGGGGTTAGTGGAGGTCACCAATGTGAGTGGGCTGCTCTGTCCTGGGTGGTGTCGAGCTTCATGAATGTTGTAATTGCCCAGGTCTTGGGTTCCAGCAGACCCCCTGGCCACCTTGGGTGATGGAGTGGTTTTTGAGGGGTTCAGGAGGTGTGGATGCAGGGCAGGAGGGAAGAAAAAAATCCAGCTGTGCTCTTATTCCCCCTTTATGGCCATGCGATGTGGGGTACAGCTCTTGCAGATTGTCAATAGCATCTCATTCCAGTGGACTCTACCTGGATGGAGAAAGCCGCTCGGCTATTTGACCACGACTTGCACTATTTCGGTGTACGTGTACCCATTTAGGGGGTAGTGTGGATGGTGGTCAGCAAGCTGAGCCCTGCCTCTCCCACTCCCCTCTGTTCCCCCAGCACCTCCATGCGGGTCGCCCCCTCTCGCCTCCGAGTCAGGCAGACGCGAGCTCAAATCCCATTCCGGTGATTTGAGCGGCCGACGCTCCCCGTGCTGCACTGTTGGAGGCGCTGTCTTTTGGGGATTGGATGTTAAACTGAAGCCCTGCCCTTTTCCCTCCCCCCCCCCCCCCCCCCAGTTGGATTCACAAGACCCCATGTCGCTAGTGGAGGAAGAACAGGGGTGTTCTCCCCTGGGACCAATATTCGTCCCTTAACCAGCATGCCTTGAGAATTTGAAAAATAATCGAACTGGTCGTTTTCGCGTTTGTGGGATCTTGCTGTGCACACGTTGGCTGCTGCGTTTTCCTACACTTAGAACAGTGGCGGTGCGTCATTGGCTGTGCAGCACTCTGGGATGTACTGGGGTCAAGAACGGTGCTGCAGAAATGCAAGTCTGTCTGTCCTGGTTGCGGTTGGGCGTTTCGGAATCTGCGTGGTTCTGCCCCGCAGCAGAAAGGGTCCTTTACTGCCCCTTCCACCCACCTCCCCCACTAACTATCAACAAGAGGTCAGCTCGGCCTCTGGACCTCCCCTCTACGTGGTGTACCACCAAATGCAAGAGGGGACGCGATTGCTTTCACGGAGCCCGGGCAAGTGGTGGTGGTGAGGGTTTGAGTCTCTGTCTGTCTGTCTCTCTCAATGTGCTCTTTGCCAAGCAGGGAGCAGAGGCCGCGAACGTGAGTGGCCCCGGCGGAGTTCCAGTGAAAGGCAGTCGATACGCTCCGAACCGCCGCCGGTTCCGCAGGGGATACTTCAGGCGTCGAGGTGCTGTGGCCCAGGTAAGAGACTTTCCACGCATGGCGCCCAACACTAAAGCATTTTTAATGGGTCTGGTGCCCACCTTGTGAAGGGTGCTGTGGTGTGCTTACGGTTCTGGACTAGCCTGCCAGAGACGGGATGGGCTGAATGGCCTCCTTCTGTGCTGTACCATTCTGAGTTCAATTCCTATATTGATCTGGATTTGGAGTTGGGGAGGGGGAAGGGGGAATGCATGTGGGCTCTGCCTGTATCTAGGGGGGATAACGTCATCAGTATTCTGAGACCTGAATGCTGTCATTTCTGTTGACTTGCATGAGTGAGCATGGAGGTTGTTGTTTGAGCTCAGCTCTGGTTGCATAGAATGTACAGCAGAGAGCTAGGCCATTCGGCCCATCTGCTCCGTGCTGATGTTTATGCTCCACACGAGCCTCCCCCCACCCCCTCTCCATCTCACCCTATCAGCACATCCTTCTATTCCTTTCTCCCTCATGTGTTTATCCAGCTTCCCCTTAAATGTATCGACACTTCACCTCAACCACTCCCTGTGGGAGCGAGTTCCACATTCTCACCACTCTCTGGGGAAAGAGGTTTCTCCGGATTTCCCCATTGGATTTATTAGTGACTGTCTTATATTGATGACCCCCTAGTTCTGGTCTTTCCCCCCCCCCCCCCACAGGTGGAAACATTGTCTTTACGTCATCCCTGTTGAACCCTTTGATAATTGTGAAGACTTTGATCTGGTCCCCCCTCAACATTCTCTCGTTGAAGGGCTCCAGCCTGAACACTCACTTTTCTGATCGTTATAACTTCTCCATGTACTCTCATCCCGACAAATCTTATTTTCACGTCTACTGTGCAGCATCTTGAAGTTGAATAGCCTCGTGGGTGCCGTGGTTGAGGATGATTAGTCCCTGTGGGGCAACAGCCCAGTTGGGGTGGAGAATTGATGACTGGTGGGGGAAGGAAGAAAGATTGTGGTTTGATCTAATTCTGAAGTTTTTAAGAGAGCGGGGGAATGACGGATGTATCTGCGGTCATGTCAAGGGCCTGACCGAAGTGGAGCTCTCGTGCTCTCGCCTTGCTGTAGCTTTCATTTGCTGCCTCATTCAGCTCCAAATCAGTTTCTTAAAGAAAATACGTAACTCGTTTTTTAAAAAAAAAAATAAAACATTTTTTTTGTCTCCTGTGTAGGCAGGGGCTGGGGTACCTCCCACCTCTGCTATGTGAGTTCACATCCCACGCCTCTGGAACTCTCCCTGCCTCTCTGTGGGTTCAGGCTGCTGCCCATAGGCCAGTGAGTGTTTGAGGACAGTGTTGAGGGAGCTTTACTCTGTATCCAACCCCCATGCAGTACCTGCCCGGGAGTGTTCCGAACATGATGGGACTGATCCACTCCCATTTCCAACCTGCTCCACACTGATGGGTGAAGCAGTAGATGTAGACCTGGAGGCTGTTTCATTTTCTCCTCCTTGTGGGTGGGTTGATTTTTCCCCCCCCGCCAACTGTTCTTGACCTTCTGCTCTTTGCAGGATGACCAGTCGGTGATGCGGGAGCCAGCAGAAAGTTCTGGCGACGGGCAGGTGGTCTCGACGGAGGCGGGCGACGGCCAGCAACGAGCCCCTGATCAACGCCGGCGTCTCCCGCCTCCTTACTTTTACCGAAGCCGGTTTCGGCGCCGGCCTAGGCCTCAGGCCTCTCCGCAAGACGGGGAGGTGACGGTGGTTAGCGTGAGTCACCCATTGCTGCTTTTTTTTTTCTAGTAGTTGGGTTTTTGAATGTTGCTCGTGAGCCATTGAATGGGTGTGGTTGGGCCTACTATTCGCTGTTGAAGCCTTACTACTACTTGTCCCCTCTCTGGCCCACCTAAAGAGAGAGAGAGCAGCTTTTCTGGCTGCTTCTGAAGTGAGGAGAGGGCGGGGGGAAGGGAAGGGGTGCTGCTCGAGTTGGGTTCTTCATAATTCACCTCAGAATCTGCAGTCGAGTGGTGGTCATATAATCCACTAGGATATTCCTGCCCCTGACTGCTGCCTTTGACTTGCGTGGAATGATTAGCCTCTTTGAGGGGTTGCTGCCTTTGGAACTGTATCCTAGCAACAGTGGATTACTGTGTGGTGGGACTGGGCGTATTAAAGGCTCCTTCACCCTTTTTTTTTTTTCCTCCCCCCGCCCCCCCCCCTCACTACTCTGTAAGGTTTTATAGATTGAGAATCATCTGTGCTATGAGAAAAGAGTCCTTGCTCGGTATAAGGGGGGCCATTTGCCTTGTGTACAGATTGCCAGATGTGACATGAAGCGCTCTCCACCTCAGCAACCTACCCGAGTTTCTGCCTCGAGGCCTAACTAGGCCTCGCTCTGCTCCTAAAGGGAACGTGGAGGGATTGCGTGCTGGATTGCCTCTTCGAACGGAAGCTCGAATGCTTGTCGGGCTGCCTGTTGACTTGCGTTCGTTCTAACGGCCTGAGCCACAGAGACCAGGGAAGGCCTTGTATCCAATCCTCGGTTTGTGCTGAGCTGGTTGGCTTTAGCGGAGATGTTTGTTTTGGTAGGTGGGGGCAGGGCTGGGTCCACCATGACTTGGCTAACCTGACCTCCCCAGATTATAAAGCAGGGGCCTAATTTCCGGCTCCCAGCTGATTTTATCCTCTGGCAATTGCTGCACTTCATCACTTTTTAAAAAAAAAAAAGTGAGTGGGCACTCTGCAGTTGGTTTCTAGACTGATGCAAGCACAGAGAGAGGTCATTCAGGCCATTGTGTCTCTTTGAAAGAGCGATTCAATTAAGTCGCACTCCCCTGTCCTTTCTTTCCCCCCCCCCCCCCACCCCTGCAATTTTTTTTTTGCGTTCAAGTATTTATGCAATTCCCCTTTTTTTTTTTTGAAAGTTACTATTGAATCTGCTTCCACCTTTCGGGCAGCGAATTCCAGATCTCAACATCTCGCCGGGTTTTTGAAAATTAAGTTCTCCTCATCTTCCCCTCAGGTTCTTTTGCCAATTATCTTCAATCCGCGTCCCTCTAGTTACCGACCCTCCTGCCACTGGAAACCGTCCCTATTTACTCACTTAGCAAAACCCTTTTTGATTTTGAACACCTCGATTTAAACCTCCCTGAATCTCCTCTGTTGTAAGGAGAACCATTCCAGCATCTCCTGTCTCCTGCATGTTGCTGAAACCGCTAACTGCAATAAAATAAATGTGACAGTGGCGCAGTGGTTAGCACCGCAGCCTCACGGCTCCAGCGACCCGGGTTCGATTCCTGGTACTGCCTGTGCGGAGTTTGCAAGTTCTCCCTGTGTCTGCGTGGGTTTCCTCCGGGTGCTCCGGTTTCCTCCCACAAGCCAAAAGACTTGCAGGTTGATAGGTAAATTGGCCATTATAAATTGCCCCTAGTATAGGTAGGTGGTAGGGAAATATAGGGACAGGTGGGGATGTGGTAGAAATATGGGATTAGTGTAGGATTAGTATAAATGGGTGGTTAATGGTCGGCACAGACTCGGTGGGCCGAAGGGCCTGTTTCAGTGCTGTATCTCTAAATCTTAGAGTGCAGGCAGATGGGTCGGTTTAACCGAGTGGTGCAAGATCAGTTACTGAAGTGCAGCTGAGTTATCAGATGAGGTGGTGCTCAGATCCTATGAAACTCCCGGTCACCTGAGAGAGTATTCATGTACAGTACTGGTTGTCTTTATTTAAGGAAGGATGTAACTGCACTAGAAGCAGTTCAGAGAAGGTTTACCAGACTAATACCTCGAATAGGCGAATTGTCTTGCGAGGAAAGATTGGACAGGCTCGGCTTGTATCCGCTGGAGTTCAGACGAGTAAGAGGCGACTTGATTGAAACGTGTTAAATTCTGAGGGGTCTTGACAGGGTGGATGTGGAAAGGATGTTTCCCCTTGTGGGAGAATCTAGAACCAGGGGTCACTGTTTAAAAATAAGGGGTTGCCCATTTAAGACCGAGATGAGGAGAAATTTTGAGGGTCGTGAATTCCCTTCCTCAATAGGTGGTGGAAGCAAAGTCTTTGAATATTTTTAAGGCAGAGGTAG
The DNA here is from genome assembly GCF_036365525.1 of Heterodontus francisci. NCBI lineage: Eukaryota > Metazoa > Chordata > Chondrichthyes > Heterodontiformes > Heterodontidae > Heterodontus > Heterodontus francisci. The sequence continues at coordinate 11,145,469 of NC_090418.1, read as the reverse complement.
ATAGATTTTTGATAAGGGGGTGGAAGGTTATTGGGGGTAGGCGGGAATGTGGAGTCGAGGTTACAACCAGATCAGCCATGATCTTATTGAATGGCGGAGCAGGCTTGGCCTGGCCCCTCTCCTGTTCCTAGTTCACGTGTGTTCAAGTTCCAAGCTTGCTTTTCTTTTTCAGGGAGATGAGGTATCTGAGAACAAAGAGCCATTGCCGGACTCTGAGCAGGCCCAGTCGCAGCAGCCAAGCCAACGCGGGGCTCCAGGGGCGAGGCCCAGACCCCAGTTTCGCAGGTAATGTGATGAATCGGCGACTGGAACCTTCCATCTTGTAGGCCTCGGCCTCCGACGAGAGCACCCCACAGGACAACCCTGCGGCGTCAGTCACCGACTGCCGGGACACTTGCGCCAGTCGTTTTGGTTACTAATAACACTCGCGTAGGTCAGACTTCTTTGATTTCCCGTGTAGGTAGCTGTTCATCTAAGGCTTTTATATTTTCCCAAATAATGGGGAGTGTCTTTCCCACCCATGCTCCCCACCCCGCCCATCGCATGTAAACTCGTCAGCACTTTTAGGACGTTTTACTGCACCAACGCACTGCATTTAGATGGCGCCCTTGGCATACTAAAACGTCCCAGGGCGCTTCGCAGGAGCGTTTATCAGACAGAAATTTGACACCGATCCGCATGAGATATTGGGACGCGTGCCCAAAACCTTGCTCGGAGGTAGGTTTTGGGCAAGACGTGGAGCAGTTCAGGGAGGCAATTCTGGAGTTTAGGGCCTGGAGGGATGAAGGCGTGGCCACCAATTGCGGAGCGATGGGAAAGGCTATGCTGTGGGGAGCTCGGCTCGGGTCAAATCGAACGCCAATGTTGCAAACTGTCTGGTTTAGCCACAGGCAGGGGGGCCCAGGGAGAGGGGATGAACAGAGTGGGGACCGGAAAACAATAGCGTCACTTTTCCCAAACTGTAACTGGAGGAAGTTCCTGCTCATCTAAAAGTGGAGGAATCACTAGGATTCCACAGCTCATCAACCCCATTCCTACTCCCAGTCTCCTGGTAAATGCCATCCCCTCTTCCCCCTCGATGGCAGCCATGGTGGAGCAGTTGGAATCTGGATGTATTGCTGAGCTCGGAGGGTTGTGGGAGGTTGCAGAGATGGGGAGGAGTGGGGGCAAGGCCGTGGAGGGATTTGAAAAGGAGGGTGAGAGTTTTAAAGTTGAGGTGTTACTTGATTGGGAGCCGGTGTCGGTCAGCGAGCGCAGGGATGGGGGGGTGGGGGGGGGGGGCGCGCGACGGGTGGAGGGGCAGCAGTTCCAATTTTAAAGGTGAATAACAGCTTGCTTGTCCCGCGTTGAGGCGACGGGTCGGTTGGTTGTGCCAGCTGTTTCCGTGGCGCCCCCCCTCCCCCCCCTCCCCCATTGATGGTTAATCTCTGGCGCTGTCCCTTTCTCTCTCAGGCGTCCATTCCGCCCACAGCAGCAGGAGGCGCCGGGCACGCCTGACGAGAACCAGGATCCGAAGGCAGATCAGCCGCTCCCCGCCACGCCGCCGATTCCGCCGCCCGTTCTTCCGCCGCAGGCCGAACGCGCCAGCACCGGAGCAAGCCAACACCGAGGTGAGTTTACGCTCGGCATGCGCACGCGGTCTCCGTCTTTTCTTTGCTTCTGCGCCCTCGCTCGCGATTTCTGTGCTCTTTTTTTTTTGTGTGTGTGTGTGCGCACGCGCTCTTTCTGGCTCTACCCCCACTGCCCTCTTGAACCTAATGACTTGTTCAATCACACAACAGCTCTTTTTTTTTTAAGGTTAAGGACTGGAGGAGGCCATTCAGCCAGTCAAACCTGGTCCGCCATTCGGTTAGTTGTAGCTGATCTGTATCTTGACTCCGACCACCTGCCTCTGTTCTTTAACTTGTAATACCCAACAAAAATCTCTTTGGAATTTCCAGTTGACGCAGTCTTTTGGTGTGTGGGGTGGGGTGAAGAAAGTCTTTCACGTTTCCAATACCCTTTGGGATCAGTAAGCCTGTTTCTTTTTGATTTAGTCATAATTTGCAAACTCTCCACGTTTTTCTTTTGGGGGGGGGGGGAAAAAAGAATGTTGCGATTCTTGGGCTTTATAAATAGAAGCATGGACTACAAAGTGATGAGCTTTTATTAATCTCCATCGGGCTCGATGGGCTGAATTCCTGCTCCTGTGTTCCAGTCAGGCCCCAGCTGGAGAATGGTGTCCAATTCTGGACACCACACCTTGGGAAGGATGCCCAGTTCTTGGCGATGGTGTGCAGGAGATTTACTGGAGTGGTTCTGCTGAAAGGGCATCGCCCTGAAACGTCCACTGTTTTTCTCTCTCCAGAGATGCTACCAGACCTGCTGAGTGTTTCCAGCACTTTTTTGTTTTTATTTCCTATTTCCAGCATCTGCAGTTTTGTTTTTTGATTGACTAGAATGGTACCGTAATGTGGAGAGACTGGAGAAGCTGGGATTGTTCCTTCTTGGAGCAGGGAGGGTTAAGGGGAGATTGAGGTGTTCAAAATTTGAGTGATCTTGATAAAATAAATGAGGAGAAACTGTTTCCACTGGCAGGGGGGTCGGTAACCAGAGGGACAGAGGTTTAAGGTAATTAATTGGCAAAAGAGTCAGAGGGGGAGATGAGGTTTTTTTTTTGAGTTGTGATCTGGAATGCACTGCCTGAAAGGGCAGTGGATGCCGATTCAATAGTAACTTTCAAAAGGGAATTGGTTAAATTGGAGAGAGTGGGAATAGGGGCAGAGACTAATTGGATAGCTCTCTTCAAAGGGTTGGTACAGGCACAGTGGGCCGAATGGTCACCTTCTGTGCTGAATGATTCTATGCTACACTGAAGCACTGATCTGTCTTGGAACACTCTATCTTGCCCAAGTTGGTTTGTGTCCGCCTGTAATAGATGTTGGATTGCTACTGGGGGAGCGCAGTGTTCAATGTCAACTCTGGGTACTACTTGTCTCCTCCTTCGCCTCTATCCCTGTTGCTCCCCAAGGCTTGCTGGCTTCCCTTCTGGCACTGCTGTAGGCATGAGCAACTAACTAGCAGCAGGCTGAGGATTGAACGTTGGGCATTTTTTTGGTTTGCACGACTTGGCACTGTGCCACTTATTGGCTGAAGCGTCAGCTTGTCTCTGCCGTTTTCCACCCCCCCCCCCCCCCCCCCCCACCTCCTTTCTCCTTCTGAGTCAGGAGGTCATGGGTTCAAGCCCAGGCCCTGAAACCATAATCCAGGCCAACTCTCTGGGTGTTGCACTGTTGGGAAGGGTACATGAGCTTTGGTTGGACTTTGAGTAGTGTGAACAGTTCTGGTTTCCTTTTTGTTTTTGAAAAGCTGCGAGAAAGATTTAGAAGGATGAAACTCGAGTATAATTATCAGGAAAGATTGCCCAGCCCAGGGCTCTTTTTTTTTTTTTTTTCCCTTTTAGGGGGGCAAAAAAAGAGGTTAAGGGGTGACTTATTAGAGGCCTGAAAATTTGTACTTTTTCCAAAGTATTGTGGGGGTGGTGATCGGGGGAATCTAGCGACCTAGCCAACATTCCTCCCCACCACCAGCGCTACCAAAAATAGATTATCCGCTCATTCATCTGTTTGTGGGATCTTCCTGTGCATGCCATTTTGACCTACAAAACAAGTGACTGCACTTTACAAAAATGCTTCATTCAGCTGTGTAGTGCAGTGGGAAGTCCTGAAGAGGTGAGAGATTTGTTTAAGTAAAAGGTAACTTTTTTTTTTTTCTTGTGATTTTTTTTTTTAAGTGAAGGAACTGCACCTGGGACAGGTTCAAATGACACCATGGCCCACCTTTTTTTTTTTTTTGTTAAAATATCTCTCCTTCCCAACAGGAGCAAAAGGCTAAAACCGCTGAAGGCAGTGCGGCCTTGGACGTCCCTGCTAAAGAAACTTCAGAGACCACCCCTGCTGCTGCTCCTGTCCCGAGTTCAGTCCCAGCTCTTCCAGACGCGCAGGTGACCAAAGAACTGCCAGCGGTTTCGGTGGAGACCGTTTCCACAGCAACGGCCGGAGAAAACGCAACGTGCGGTGACGCCGGAGCCTGCGGACACTCACTTGGTCGATGTAAGTCTCCAGAAGCTGTCATGATTGAATGTTGGTTAGAATTTAACACTCGCTTTAAAGCATTTCTTCAATATTGACTTATTGTCCTTTTTTAATGAGGGTGACAATTAGTCATTACACGCAGAAAGAGGCCATTCGCGTCCATGTCTGCTCACTGTACAGCCATCCATTCAATTTCCTTTTGCAATCTTTGGTCAGCTGTTGCCACCTGCTGCTGCATGTTCTTCCTCACATTCACCCCTGGTATCTCTTGCCCAAAACCTTCAATCTGTGTCCCCTAGTCCTTGTACCATCAGCTAATGGGAACAACCATTCTTTGTCTACTTTATCTAAACCTGTCATAATCTTGTACACCCTTTTATCAAATCTCCCCTCAATCTCCTTTGCTCCAAGAAGAACAACCCCAGCTTA